>NC_091225.1:19307987-19362987 GCF_040958095.1 Procambarus clarkii
AGGACGAGAGAGCGGGAGAGAGAGAGATAATGAGAGAGAGAAAGGTAGAAATACCTAGAGACCGTCCAAAAGCCTGAGGGTAGACAGGATGGGCTGGTGGGTATAGACAGGAAAGAAGGCGACAGGGGAAGGACAGGACACATTCTGCAATTCCACATTTCGACGGCGTTGTTCCTTTTCAAGTCGGCGTTCGACCCCCCGATGTATCACGTGGTTGTACACTGATTTATTTATTTATTTATATACAAGAAGGTACATTGGATTTGTGAGAATACATCGCATAGTACAGTAATTGCACTCATGTAAAGCCACTAGTACGCGCAGCGTTTCGGGTCTCCTGCCCTCATCTCCCTAAAAAGCGCAGTGTAGCCAGACTGGCTTAGCGCTTTCTCCGGATACCTTGTAAGCAACTCTGGCTATTAAGTACGACGTATGTATATGGACCCCCACACGGCCACATACCGAGACCTTGGACCGTGGGCCGCGGCGCCAAGTTTCTGCCATAGATCCTCCTCTTGTGCGGTGATGGTCGTGCCTAGTAGACATCCGCAGCTTCCATGACCTCATCTCGGGTCGTGGGTGTTTGAAGGTCAACAACGAGACAATATTGGCGCGGCTTACGGAAGCCTGGTGATGCTTGAGAGACGTTTTAAGGTATGGTGAACAGATGGCCTAGTGTACCCTGGAGATGTTCCGTCTTGGCCTGTTTTCTCCATCTGTTGTGGGGAGTGTGTATACACACACACACACACACACACACACACACACACACACACACACACACACACACAGTTGGGAGGCGGGACCAAAGAGCCAAAGCTCAACCCCCTGCAAGCACAAATAGATGAGTACACACGCACACACACACACATACACACACACACACACACACACACACACACACACACACACACACACACACACACACACACACACACACACACACACACTCACACACACTCACTCACTCACACACACACACTCACTCACTCACTTAGTTTCAAAGCGTTATATGACAAAGAGTGCTGGGAAGACGGGACACCACGAGCGTAGCTCTCATCCTGTAACTATACTTAGGTAATTACACACACACACACACACACCAATGAAAATATTTACCAGCGTACTTGCATTGTTGCACTTCTGCAGGACAGATAGATGAAAGGTACACAAGAGAGGCCGAGTTCCTCCCTTCCCCCCCCCCCCCCCACCCCACTAAAGAGGCAACAGGTGCCTTATGTGTCTCACAGCCTTCCTCTACTACTGAGCTAGTTCGAGATGTGTGCTAGAGAGATATGTATCTAAGGCGGATATGTGCTTCCAGTAAATATGTGTATTAAGTTTGCTTTTTTTTAATGGCTTTTATAGTTATTGCTTCAAATAGTTTTCCCCCAACCTGACGTTAAAACGCTTTGGCGATCGTTTTAAGTCCAGTGATCTGTCAATGTTAGAAATAATTGCTACTCTATTGGCAATCCACCAGGATTCTGGCTCGGTGCCCAACTCTTAATGCTTATACTTGGGGGTACTTGCCAGGGGTACGCTAAGCCCTTCTCTACACTCCTTTAGGAATCCAGCGAATATTTGACTTTAATTTGTCTTTGCTATACAGTCTTTTAGTCCTGATCGCTGGAGGCTTACTTTATTTTTTTTTTGGGGGGGGAGGGGGAGGATTACTCTGTGAATTGTATCTTGAGGTATATATTAGGGGTTTTGTCTAGTACGAGGGGGCCTCGTAGCCTGGTGGATAGCGCGCAGGACTCGTAATTCTGTGGCGCGGGTTCGATTCCCGCACGAGGCAGAAACAATTGGGCAAAGTTTCTTTCACCCTGAATGCCCCTGTTACCTAGCAGTAAATAGGTACCTGGGAGTTAGTCAGCTGTCACGGGCTGTTTCCTGGAGGTGGAGGCCTGGTCGAGGACCGGGCCGCGGGGACACTAAAGCCCCGAAATCATCTCAAGATAACCTCAAGATAGTATAGACCCGACTTAAAACACTCTTAATTCCATTTGTTTTATCGTGTGTCATCGCCAATTTGTGTTCCTTCCGCTGATTCAGCAGGAGAACATCTTAAGATCCTTCCGCTGATTCAGCAGGAGAACATCTTAAGATCCTTCCGCTGATTCAGCAGGAGAACATCTTAAGATCCTTCCGCTGATTCAGCAGGAGAACATCTTAAGATCCTTCCGCTGATTCAGCAGGAGAACATCTTAAGATCCTTCCGCTGATTCAGCCGGAGAACATCTTAAGATCCTTCCGCTGATTCAGCAGGAGAACATCTTAAGATCCTTCCGCTGATTCAGCCGGAGAACATCTTAAGATCCTTCCGCTGATTCAGCAGGAGAACATCTTAAGATCCTTCCGCTGATTCAGCAGGAGAACATCTTAAGATCCTTCCGCTGATTCAGCAGGAGAACATCTTAAGATCCTTCCGCTGATTCAGCAGGAGAACATCTTAAGATCCTTCCGCTGATTCAGCAGGAGAACATCTTAAGATCCTTCCGCTGATTCAGCCGGAGAACATCTTAAGATCCTTCCGCTGATTCAGCAGGAGAACATCTTAAGATCCTTCCGCTGATTCAGCAGGAGAACATCTTAAGATCCTTCCGCTGATTCAGCAGGAGAACATCTTAAGATCCTTCCGCTGATTCAGCAGGAGAACATCTTAAGATCCTTCCGCTGATTCAGCAGGAGAACATCTTAAGATCCTTCCGCTGATTCAGCAGGAGAACATCTTAAGATCCTTCCGCTGATTCAGCAGGAGAACATCTTAAGATCCTTCCGCTGATTCAGCAGAACATCTTAAGATCCTTCCGCTGATTCAGCAGGAGAACATCTTAAGATCCTTCCGCTGATTCAGCAGGAGAACATCTTAAGATCCTTCCGCTGATTCAGCCGGAGAACATCTTAAGATCCTTCCGCTGATTCAGCAGGAGAACAATCTTAAGATCCTTCCGCTGATTCAGCCGGAGAACATCTTAAGATCCTTCCGCTGATTCAGCAGGAGAACATCTTAAGATCCTTCCGCTGATTCAGCAGGAGAACATCTTAAGATCCTTCCGCTGATTCAGCAGGAGAACATCTTAAGATCCTTCCGCTGATTCAGCAGGAGAACATCTTAAGATCCTTCCGCTGATTCAGCAGGAGAACATCTTAAGATCCTTCCGCTGATTCAGCAGGAGAACATCTTAAGATCCTTCCGCTGATTCAGCCGGAGAACATCTTAAGATCCTTCCGCTGATTCAGCAGGAGAACATCTTAAGATCCTTCCGCTGATTCAGCCGGAGAACATCTTAAGATCCTTCCGCTGATTCAGCAGGAGAACATCTTAAGATCCTTCCGCTGATTCAGCAGGAGAACATCTTAAGATCCTTCCGCTGATTCAGCAGGAGAACATCTTAAGATTTTACGTTTTCTTCCTTCAGGGGGTTTTCATAATTCATGTTTGCCTTCTTAATTTTTTTTTGTATTCATTATATAATAAATGAAATGAAGCGAATATTTTCATAATTTCCATCTCGCCGTCTTTATTTTATACGGGCCTTGTTTTTCCTAGTAAGAGGTTGTGTGCTCTATATATCCATTTCAGTCGTCTGTTTGGGTTGGTGGCTTGCATGAGACGCTTCGTTATTGAACTGATGGTGTCAGCAGGTGGGGGTGTGTGTGTGTAGGGGGGGGGGGGGGAGAGTGGTTTGCCAGCAGTCCTGCTCCTACCTCCCCCTCCCCCCCATTCTTCCCTACACCGCTTGCTGCCTCAGACACACACACACACTCACACACACACACACACACACACACACACACACACACACACACACACACACACACACACACACACACACACACACACACACACATCTGTACACCTGTTGATTGACGGTTGAGAGGCGGGACAAAAGAGCCAGAGCTCAACCCCCGCAAACACAACTAGGTGAGTACACACACACACACACGCACACACACACACACACACGCACACACACACACACACACACACACACACACACACACACACACACACACACACACACACACACACACACACACACATCTGTACACCTGTTGATTGACGGTTGAGAGGCGGGACAAAAGAGCCAGAGCTCAACCCCCGCAAACACAACTAGGTGAGTACACACACACACACACGCACACACCACACACACACACGCACACACACACACACACACACACACACACACACACACACACACACACACACACACACACACACACACACACACACACACACAGGGAGGGATGGGTATGAGGAGCGCCTGAGGGAACTGTGCCTTACGACACTAGAAAGAAGGGAGAGGGGGGACATGATAGGAACGTATAAGATACTTCGAGGGATTGACAGAGTGGACATAGACGAAATGTTCACACGGAATAGTAACAGAACGAGGGGACATGGATGGAAGCTTGAAACTCAGATGAGTCACAGAGATGTTAGGAAGTTTTCTTTTAGCGTGAGAGTAGTGGGGAAATGGAATGCACTTCAGGAACAGGTTGTGGAAGCAAATACTATTCATAATTTTAAAACCAGGTATGATAGGGAAATGGGACAGGAGTCATTGCTGTAAACAACCGATGCTCGAAAGGCGGGATTCAAGAGTCAATGCTCGATCCTGCAGACACAACTAGGTGAGTACTAGGTGAGTACACACACACACACACACACACTAAGGAGGAATGATACCGTATCGAACCTGAGCTGAACGTTTAAGTCCGGCAGACATTAACGTTCCTAATGGGATGAAATAGGTGGGCACTGGCCGTGCATGACTCCAGAGGGCCGTATTTTGATGCCTTTATGAGTGCCAGTGGATGATGATGGGGGGGGGGAGGTGCCAGTCTCGCTGGCACAGGAAATATGCCATGATAGAATTGCAGATGCGGGAGAGCATGATATGATTTTTTTTAAGAGGGGTTGAACCCAGTGTGTGTGTGTGGGGGTGTGGGGAGGGGATGTGGGGGTGCCAGGGGGAGGGGATGTGGGTGCCAGGGGTGCCAGGGGGTGCCAGAATGCTGTGATAGGAGGGGCCAGGAATGACGTCAAAGCTCCCGAGGTAAATACAATCGAGTCAAACTCCCTCTGACTCATATTTAACTTTCCCAGAATACAACAACAATAATAATAATACAACTCATAAATATATCTAATAATATTAATTTATAAATCATACACGACTCCACCAAATACCTGTATTTTTAAATATTTGGTGGATAACATAGTGAAAAATATCATATTATTAATACCCGCCGTGTGAATATTAATCTACTTATTATACAAAGCAATGATAATATATATATATATATATATATATATATATATATATATATATATATATATATATATATATATATATATATATATATATATATCTAGAGTTAGTGTTAAAGATACTTTTAAAAGCTAAAGACAGACTTGTTAATATATTTGACAAATATTCTCTTAATTCCATAGACTATCACTTCTAATCCCACAGACTATCTATTAATCCCACAGACTACCAATTAATCCCACAGACTATCTATTAATCCCACAGACTACCAATTAATCCCACAGACTATCTATTAATCCCACAGACTACCAATTAATCCCATTAATGGGGGAGAGTAGAGTGTAGCGAATACAGTGAGCATTGAATTCGAAAGAACAATTAGAGGATATAAGCTAGACACCAGTATAAATATAAGACACTATTTCTTTAGTAAAAGAAGAGTAAGACAAATGGAATAATCTTGAAGACAAGATCCAGCACCACAAAGGCAGTTTCAAGTGAATAATTGACTGGAGACGCGTGTGTAGGTCCGGGTGACCTTGTTTTTCACCACCGTCAGCTGGGTACGACCAGTCCTGTATCAACTATGTATTATATATGTACACTCATATGTCAGGGGGTTGTATATTTGATGGACAGGCTCTAAGACATGGCACTCGATCACAGGAATTGACCAGTTGTTTCCCCGTTCACCAACACGTCGCTTCACAATGAAGGGAATCCTGAGTGAATCCCGGGTCTCAGGGAATGTCCCTGAGTGAATCCTGGGTCTCAGGGAATGTCCCTGCGGCTATAAAGGCGGGGGCCAAGAACTAAGAGCTCTATCCTGTAGGCACAAAAATTAAACACACACACACACACACACACACACACACACACACACACACACACACACACACACACACACACACACACACACACACACACACACACCTTTAACACAGGAGATAGAAATAGCATGCAGGCATAATGTTTACATATGTATGACGGGCTGGGAGTGTGGAGGGAGGCGGGAATACCCAACTGTTTCTGAGCTGTTAATAAACAACTCGTGTACCACTCAACCATTACGGGGCTATTCATGCCCGTGCATGAATAGTCATCACTCATCAATATTAAATCATCAATCTTAATCTTCATCACTCAACCACTCTTGAATTCTTCCTCCAGTTGTCCTGGTAAGGATGAAGAGCGGCTGGCCACCGTTGGGCGGGAAGATGAAGAGCGGCTGGCCACCGTTGGGCGGGAAGATGAAGAGCGGCTGGCCACCGTTGGGCGGGAAGATGAAGAGCGGCTGGCCACCGTTGGGCGGGAAGATGAAGAGCGGCTGGCCACCGTTGGGCGGGAAGATGAAGAGCGGCTGGCCACCGTTGGGCGGGAATATGAGGAGCGGCTGGCCACCGTTGGGCGGGAATATGAGGAGCGGCTGGCCACCGTTGGGCGGGAATATGAGGAGCGGCTGGCCACCGTTGGGCGGGAATATGAGGAGCGGCTGGCCACCGTTGGGCGGGAATATGAGGAGCGGCTGGCCACCGTTGGGCGGGAAGATGAAGAGCGGCTGGCCACCGTTGGGCGGGAATATGAAGAGCGGCTGGCCACCGTTGGGCGGGAAGATGAAGAGCGGCTGGCCACCGTTGGGCGGGAATATGAGGAGCGGCTGGCCACCGTTGGGCGGGAATATGAGGAGCGGCTGGCCACCGTTGGGCGGGAATATGAGGAGCGGCTGGCCACCGTTGGGCGGGAAGATGAAGAGCGGCTGGCCACCGTTGGGCGGGAAGATGAAGAGCGGCTGGCCACCGTTGGGCGGGAAGATGAAGAGCGGCTGGCCACCGTTGGGCGGGAAGATGAAGAGCGGCTGGCCACCGTTGGGCGGGAAGATGAAGAGCGGCTGGCCACCGTTGGGCGGGAAGATGAAGAGCGGCTGGCCACCGTTGGGCGGGAAGATGAAGAGCGGCTGGCCACCGTTGGGCGGGAAGATGAAGAGCGTGTTGGTCTTTCCCGCGCACGAACTCAATCACGCCCCGGCCAATGTATCTGGGGCTTCATAGCGAAGAGTGGCCTTATCGCAGACCGTCCTCCAAACAAAGTCCCAAAGTCCATTCCATCCACCCGCCAAACCCCAGCTGTTTATGAATGATAAACGGTTTACACACGACTCACAACTGATGCCGTCCGAACACTTCCGGAACAAGTACTTCACTGACGACTTGTGTTCAAACTACAACGCTGTAAATGCTTCACCCACGTACTTCAAATACAAATAATCGCCAATAGAATCTAAACACCTAACCTAACCTACGTCTAACTCTACATATAATTTTTTATGTATAATAATAATTTACATATGAGAACAAACCAATTTTTATACACAGTATGTTAAAATTGATGAATGCGTCTGGGGAGGACGGCCGCTGCTTTAACCAGCCTAGTGTGAGGACAGGTTGTTAACGACCACGAAAGGTAATTTTGACACCTGCGTTTTTGCAATATTGACACTTCTTGAGACTTATTTAAATATCGGGTTCTATAGGATAGAGGTGGGGGGTGGTGGTGGTGGTGGGGGGGGGGGGTATTGAGTTACACACTCGGTTAGGCTAAACCACTGTATTTTGTACGTTGGTGTCTTGTGTGTAGGTGAGAGGTTTACAGAGTCAGAAGTGTAAGGTATACCCCTGGAGAGAACTATACATTGGTTTACAAACTGACTGGAACAATATACCAAACATCACTATATACTTAACACATTAACTAGCCTCTAGCAAGATATTAATAAAATAATAACTAGCAAGATATCAATGCAACAGGACGAAGGTTGCACAATTATCTTTAAATTGCAAAAATAATTTTTTTCACCGTTTTTAATAATAACAAATAATTAATAATTAATATAGAAAATATATAACTAAAATCGTTTATTTGCACAATAATTAACTTTATACGCTCCTGGCAAAGCTTGCATCAGCTTGTACAACGATATTTTTGCGGGGGAAAGTATTGACACATTTGATTTATAATTGAAAATTGTAACGTTGATTGGAAAGTGTAATGACACCAGAACTGTAATGATCAAATATTATTGCTGATATTATCACTTGCGTCACTGTACAACACTTGTACCTACCAGAGGGGCCTCGTAGCCTGGTGGATAGCGCGTAGGACTTGTAATTCTGTGGCGCGGGTTCGATTCCCGCACGAGGCAGAAACAAATGGGCAAAGTTTCTTCATCCTGAATGCCCCTGTTACCTAGCAGTAAATAGGTACCCGGGAGTTAGTCAGCTGTCACGGGCTGCTTCCTGGGGGTGGAGGCCTCGTCGAGGACCGGGCTTCGGGGACACTAAAGCCCCGAAATCATCTCAAGATAACCTCAAGATATATATACACTCAAAATGAGTATAATTAGGTGAATATACACACACAGAAATTGAGTTCAGAGCGAAGAGAGCAGAACCGCGAAGAACACGAAGCCATTACGACTATACAGCACCTGGAAGAGGTCAGGATATGGATTTGGGATGGGACTGTACGCAAGAGGTACAACAAGGGCCACTAGGCGGGGGCTTAAGAGCTAGACCTCACTCCCTAGTAGACACTTAAGTAACCACCACTACTATCAACACAATCATTATCAACTGGAATTGGATTGTTTGTCCCTGACAGGTTTGGCAACAATATGACAAATTATTCGAGGTGAGTATGATGAAAAAAGAATGTTTGTGGGAGAAAATGGTGCCCAACCACTGATTCGCTCCCCGGATGACAGCGAATGGATGAGCGATTCTTATGGATGACTGTGGGTGAGGAATTTGGTGGGTGGGAATGATGGCAGGTGGAAGGAATAAGCACATACTGAAGGCCTCTGGATGCTATTGAATATCTCACAGGAAAAATCCTTGAGAAACTCTTAGATACACGTTAAGGGGCGACGAGTCACAATAACGTGGCTGATGTTGACTTGAGAATGGTCCAGGACGGACCCAGACGTCGTCGTCCCTTCACTTTCTAGTGTGTGGTCTGGTCTACACGTTAAGGGGATGATGCTTAAGAGGCGCCGCGGCTGCGAGACGGATTCACTGGGAGATGATCTTACAAACATTCTGAAACTCTTTGATGAGCTCTTTAATGAGAGCCATGTTCACCTTCAAGGCAATCTCATTTGCGATATTGTGGGACGGAGAATGGTTTGACAGGACACCTCTTTGCTTTATACAATCATCTACCTGGTACTACAATCATCTACCTAGTACTACAATCATCTACCTAGTACTACAATCATCTACCTAGTACTACAATCATCTACCTAGTACTACAATCATCTACCTGGTACCACAATCATCTACCTAGTACTACAATCATCTACCTAGTACTACAATCATCTACCTTCACTGGTTCTTAGGTGCCTGTTGCCCTCCAGTTTATTTTCTTAGATATACACCACTTATAATAAGTGAAGAATTGGACTTATTAAGTACAAAATGCAACTTTCAAGTATGTGTGTGTGTACTCACCTATTTGTGCTTGCGGGGTTGAGATTTGGCTCTTTGGTCCCGCCTCTCAACTGTCAATCAACTGTTACTAACTACTTTCCCCCCCCCCCCCCCCCCCCCCCACACACACACCCAGGAAGCAGCCTGGGTGTGTGTGTGCTGACTAACTCCCAGGTACCTATTTACTGCTAGGTAACAGGGGCATTCAGGGTGAAAGAAACTTTGCCCATTTGTTTCTGCCTGGTCCGGGAATCGAACCCGGGCCACAGGATCACGTGTCCAGCGTGCTATCCACACAGCCACCGGCGCCCTGTGTGTGTGTGTAAGAAACCTTTTTGAAGGTGATTGAACCTGTCTGAACACGTTTGCACATCTACCACATAATTAGAACCAGGGGCCAGATTCACGAAGCAGTTACGCAAGCACTTACGAACGTGTACATCTTTCCTCAATCTTTGACGGCTTTGGTTACATTTATTAAACAGTTTACAAGCATGAAAACTTGCCAATCAACTGTTGTTATTGTTACAAACAGCCTCCTGGTGCTTCGGGGTTCATTAACTGTTTAATAATTGTAAACAAAGCCGCCAAAGATTGAGAAAAGATGTACAGGTTCGTAAGTGCTTGCGTAACTGCTTCGTGAATCTGGCCCCAAGGTGTCCCGCGTCGTCAAGACAGATGGGACGAGTCATGTGGTTTAGGCTTAAAATAAACTAACTACTTGCACTGTAATACTGAAAATGTTACCAATATAACTTTCAAAACCGGTTGCAAGGCATTAGCTTATCCTCATCACAAACGCTAGTTTCATAGAAAACGTTTTGTAAACAAACACATGGTAACAGAAAACGTTATTTTCATAGGGGAGCCTGAACGAAAACGTAATTTCCGAAGGAAGTTGCACATTGCTGAGGAAGATGCTAGGTTTTGTGGTAGACAGTAGTCAACAAACAAGTTATACTCCCCCATATGTACCATATGTATATATATATGTAGTCTTACACATAGGTTAGTGAACTCTAACCCCTCCTCCCCCCCATTCCCTTCCCCAGACAGCTAACTTAAAAAAAAAAAAAAGTCATTCAGCCGCTAAATTCTGGCAGAACGTTCGCATTCAACCCTGCTCCGTTTTCTGTGAATAATATATCGCTCTTTAGGGGAAGACTTTTCTATTTTTTTGGCGCGAAAACCTCGCTAAAACCCCGGTAGGCACGTATCTCTCCCGGGCGACTGTGTTTACAGCGGTTATAACTCGAAGTCGATGACGAGCCCGCCATTTTAAACTCGAATTTGTAACTTTATTGACATCTTTCATTACAATAAATGTTTGACGTGGTTGTGTGTGATGCTTGTGGTTATGTAATGTGAGCCGCGAGACGTTGATGAGTAAGTTTTGAGTTAATTTAGGTGGGTACTGGCACGGAGGGGGTGAATACTAGGGGTAGGATCTTGAGGTTATCTTGAGATGATTTCGGGGCTTTTAGTGTCCCCGCGGCCCGGTCCTCGACCAGGCCTCCACCCCCAGGAAGCAGCCCGTGACAGCTGACTAACACCCAGGTACCTATTTTACTGCTAGGTAACAGGGGCATAGGGTGAAAGAAACTCTGCCCATTGTTTCTCGCCGGCGCCTGGGATCGAACCCAGGACCACAGGATTACAAGTCCAGCGTGCTGTCCGCTCGGCCGACCGGCTCCCATTCCGGGATGGTGAGTACCGGCGTGTGAGTGACGGGTGAGTACCGGGGTGTGAGTGACGGGTGAGTACCGGGGTGTGAGTGACAGGTGAGTACCGGGGTGTGAGTGACGGGTGAGTACCGGGGTGTGAGTGAGGACAAGGCAAGAAAGATGGAAATGGGCAGTTTGACTCCGGGGTCTTTAAAGGCGCACAATCCGTGGTTCAGTTAGGGGCAGGGGCGCGGACGGTTAGACGGAGAGGGGGGGGGTGTTGGCGGACAGACGGACAGTTCGACGGATGGAGGGAGACTCAGACGAACGGAAAGACAGTCAGACGGATGGAGAGACGGTCAGGAGGACGGCGGGACAGTCAGGTAAACGTAGGGTCGATCGGACGGACAGAGGGAATATCGTATGGACGGTCAAACGGACAGAAGGACGTTCAAAAGGACAGAAGGACAGTCAGACGGACAGAAGGGCAGTAATATGGACAGAGGGACAAGTAGACCGAGGAAACTTGGGACAGTCAGACGGTCAGAACGACTGTCAAACGGACGGAGTGATAGTGAGACGGACTGAAGTGTAGAAGAGAGAGAGAGAGAGAAAGAGAGAGAGAGAGAGAGAGAGAGAGAGAGAGAGAGAGAGAGAGAGAGAGAGAGAGAGAGTGAGTGAGAGTCGGATCAAGATTTAAAGAACACTTAAAATAATGAGAAATGGCGACCAAGGATGATAAATGAATATATAAACACGCACGAGAATAAAGGGGAGGAGGAGGAGGAGGAGAAAGAGGTGCAGGAGAAGAAGGAGGAGAAGAAGAAGGAAGACGAGGCAGGAAGAAATGCTGCAGGTGTCAGCAATGCTCTAATAGCCAAGCAAATATTTGTGTAGGGTTAGAGATGGACCCAAGAAGAAGGAGGAGGAGGAGGAGGAAGAAGAGAAGGAGGAGGAACGGGAGGAAGAGAAACAAACAATGTTGGAATTGTTAGCAGTGATGGTGCTTACATAACAGTGACTACCTAACAGTGACTACAGTGAAGTGAGGTCTGGCTCTACAGTGCCTGCCTTGTTGTACCTGTTGTGTGTTGGTATTAATTCTCCTCTCATTAGGATTCTTTGTCGAATTTTTGCCTTTAAAGTTGTGGATGGAGGTGGCTTCCACAACTTGTTCCGTTTGATGACCATCCGTGCAGGGTAAGATTGATGGTGGTGGGGGTCGTGTTGTTAGTGGTGGTGGTGTTGTTGTTAGTGGTGGTGGTGTTGTTGTTAGTGGTGGTGGTGGTGATATCAACCCCCAGATCTTTCTCTCTATTTGACTCTTGCAGGATTTCACCTCCCAGATGGTACCTTGTGTTCAGCCTTCTGCTCCCTTCGCCTAATTTCATTACTTTACACTTTCCTAAGTTAAACTTTAGCAGCCATTTTCTAGAGCATTCCTCCAGTTTGTCCAGGTCATCCTGTAGTCTCTGTTTATCTTCATGTCTTGATTCTTCTCATAATTTTTGCATCATCAGCAAACATTGAAAGGAATGAGTCTATACCCTCTGGAAGATCGTTTACATATATCAGAAACAGGATGGGTCCAGGTATAGAGTCATGTGGGACTCCGCTGGTGATATCTCACCACTCTGATGTCTCCCCCTCACAGTTACTCGCGGTTTCCTGTTGCGTAGGTACTCCCTTATCCACTGGAGCACCTTACCTTTTATTCCTGCCTGTTGCTCCAACTTTTGTAACACCCTCTTACGGGGGTACTTTGTACAAGGCTTTCTGACAGTCTAAGAAAATGTAGTCTGCCCACCCTTCTCTTTCTAGCTTAATTTTTGTCGTTTGGTCATAGAATTCTATTAAACTTGTGAGGCACGATTTACCATCCCTGAACCCATGTTGGTGGTGTGTTACAAAGCTCCTTCTCTCCAGGTGTTCTACGAGCCTTTTCCTCGCGATCTTCTCCATCACCTTGCATGGCTACCTACCTTACCTTGAGGTGCTTCCGGGGCTTAGTGTCCCCGCGGCCCGGTCGTCGACCAGGCCTCCTGGCATACAAGTTAGGGAAACTGGCCTGTCGTTCAGTACCTCTTGTCTGTCACCCTTTTTGAATATTGGAACTACATTAACTGTCTTCCAACTTTCCGGTAGGTCTCCTGTTTTCAGTGACCTGTTATAGACCATAGAAAGTGGCACACTTAGTGCTTCTGCACCTTCCTTTAGTATTCATGGTGAGATTCCATCAGGTCCAACAGCCTTTGGCACATTCAGCTCAGACAGATTCCTTTTGACCTCATTAAGCTCATATTCCTCCAGGGTTGCTCGGTTTACCTCTCAGTGCAGGAACTTCATCTTGCTCTATTATGAAGACCTCCTGGAATCTCTTGTGGAGTTTTTCACACACCTCCTTGTCATTCTCTGTGTATCTGTTCTCACTTTTCTCAGGTTCATCACTTGTTCCTTCACTGCTGTTTTCCTCCTGAGGTGACAGTGGAGCAGTTTTGGTTGCGTGATGGTAGGGTGAGGCTTATGACTGGAGAACGTGGTGAGATTATATGGAGATTTGGATTAGATAGATAGATTAGATATAGTGGGTGGGTGGATGATTGGAATGAGGAGTGAGTGGGTTGAGTGTGGGTAGGTCGTGAGTGCAAGCAGAGGTCATAGAGAGAGAAAGAGAGAGAGAGAGAGAGAAAGAGAGAAAGAGAGAGAGAGAGAGAGAGAGAGAGAGAGAGAGAGAGAGAGAGAGAGAGAGAGAGAGAGAGAGAGAGCAGGTCGAACACTAGGTTTGCTCACCAAGAGTGGTGGTTGCGTCATGGCTGTAGGTGTGGGCGTGGTGTGGGTGGCGGTAGATGGGATGGGGGGGGGGGGCAGTGGGAGAGCGAGGTGTGCCATATGGGTGGACATGGGGGGTGGGGGGGGGTGGTAGTGATTTCCTGTGGTTGGCTGTGGTATGTGGCAACACATGTCAGGAGAGCAGGTATTTATAACTTGTGTACCCACATCTAACATGTGTCACGCCTCCCTCCCTCCCTCCTGACCCAGGTCTAACACCTGCTACAGCCTCCACCACAACACTTCCTAAACCATTCCATTCCTTAACTACTCTGACACTAAAATTGTTCTTTGTAATGTCTCTATGGCTCATTTGGGCACTCAGTTTCCACCTGTGGCCCCCTAGTGCGCGTGCTCCTAGAGAGTGTGTGTGTGTGTGTGTGTGTGTGTATTCACCTAATTGTGCTTGCATGGGTTGAGCTCTGGCTCTTTGGTCCCGCCTCTCAACTGCCAATCAACTGGTGTACAGATTCCTGAGCCTACTGGGCACTATCATATCTACATTTGAAACTGTGTATGGAGTCAGCCTCCACTAAATGGAGTATGTGTGTGTGTGTGTGTGTGTAATTACACCTAAGTGTAGTTACAGGATGAGAGCCACGCTTGTGGTGTCCCGTCTTCCCAGTACTCTTTGTCGTATAACGCCTTGAAACTATACTAACGGCTTTTGCCTCCACAACCCAACTCCACACACAAAACACTGTTGAATTTTAAAATCTAAGTTGGAAAATCACCTTCATTGACAAATAAGAGGACATTTGACAAGGCCCCGGCTTCCTGTCCTCGCCGAGGCCACTATAGAGTGATAATGGCCCTCAGGTAAATCCAGACAAATATATTTAAATGTGTAAATGTGGCTTGTTCCCATTAAATATGTATGTAGGATATGCACATATTCTCCAAGCAGCGGGGACAACTCTGGAGATACCACACAGGTAATCCCCGTGTGCACCTTCGGGTCAGTCTACAATTGTGTTCTTAATACTTAATTGTAAAAAATACAAGCATTCAGTTACAATTGTTGCATAATTTGACTGACGCAATTGTTTGGGCAACATGGGATCTGTTGCGTCATTGATTCATTAGTGTTATTGTGGTTCTTGTTGTAATGGTGTGTGGAGAGGCACTCATTAGTGGCACTCAGGAGGGGGAAGGCACTCAGCACTCAGGAGGGGGAAGGCACTCAACACTCAGGAGGGGGAAGGCACTCAGCACTCAGGAGGGGGAAGGCACTCAGCACTCAGGAGGGGGAAGGCACTCAGCACTCAGGAGGGGGAAGGCACTCAGCACTCAGGAGGGGGAAGGCTCTCAGCACTCAGGAGGGGGAAGGCTCTCAGCACTCAGGAGGGGGAAGACACTCAGCACTCAGGAGGGGGAAGGCACTCAGCACTCAGGAGGGGGAAGGCTCTCAGCACTCAGGAGGGGGAAGGCACTCAGCACTCAGGAGGGGGAAGGCACTCAACACTCAGGAGGGGGAAGGCACTCAGCACTCAGGAGGGGGAAGACACTCAGCACTCAGGAGGGGGAAGACACTCAGCACTCAGGAGGGGGAAGGCACTCAGCACTCAGGAGGGGGAAGGCACTCAGCACTCAGGAGGGGGAAGGCACTCAACACTCAGGAGGGGGAAGGCACTCAGCACTCAGGAGGGGGAAGGCACTCAGCACTCAGGAGGGGGAAGGCTCTCAGCACTCAGGAGGGGGAAGGCACTCAGCACTCAGGAGGGGGAAGGCACTCAGCACTCAGGAGGGGGAAGGCACTCAGCACTCAGGAGGGGGAAGGCACTCAGCACTCAGGAGGGGGAAGACACTCAACACAAGTCTTCAAGACTGCTCACAAGTCTTCAAGACTGCTCACAAGTCTTCAAGACTGCTCACAAGTCTTCAAGACTGCTCACAAGTCTTCAAGACTGCTCACAAGTCTTCAAGACTGCTCACAAGTCTTCAAGACTGCTAACAAGTCTTCAAGACTGCTCACAAGTCTTCAAGACTGCTCACAAGTCTTCAAGACTGTACACAAGTCTTCAAGACTGTACACAAGTCAGCAGCGCCAACTAATGGGAAATAAATTTCAATAATAACAAAAATACCAATTATTTACATTAAAAACCATCATAGAATAGAATTAATAAGGGCAACAGAGGAACACAAAACACAAGAACATAGCCTCGAACGAGACAACACAAGCAACCCCCATGAGCCTCCATACAAGTTGTGACCCTCGTGTCTGGTGCCAGTGACGCCAACTCCTGCAGGCAGTCAGGCGTGACTTTGATCTCTCAACTTAAGTGGGTGTCCCTCCATCTGGGAGCTGCGAGAGTTGGTGGAGGAGTTTCTTAAGACGGCAAAAGGAGGTGGTGTCATGACGACATAAAAATGTCTTCCAATGGTGGTAAACTTTGAGGTATTCTCTTAACGTGATAGTGAGGTATTCTCTTACAGTGATAGTGAGTTATTCTCTCCCTGGGTCCAAGTGATTGGGCGCCATTCCTTTCCCGCCTAGATATATTAAAATTGATATTATCGAAGATTTGTATGCTGTATTTTTGGCGGCAAAATTCAAATCACGAAAACCCAATTTTTGGCGGGACTGTATTTCTAAATTCTAAAGTTTTCAATGATTTTTGACGAAATTTGAAGCAGAATATATATATATATATATATATATATATATATATATATATATATATATATATATATATATATACACTACTTAGCGGGATTCACAATACTGATCGAGCAGATTTTCAAAAAACTGTTTTGTAAATAAAATATTTTTTTTGTAAACACCAGATTCGTGTTTTTTTGTTATTATTAATTAAGAAACATAAATTAGTAATTGTGTATATATGTTATAGAACTTTGTTGTTTCCATCGATATCAAAAGCATTATAATACAGCAATACAGTCTCCGTGGTGTAGTGGTAAGACACTCGCCTGGCGTTCCGCGAGCGCTATGTCATGGGTTCGTATCCTGGCCGGGGAGGATTTACTGGGCGCAATTCCTTAACTGTTGCCTCTGTTTAACGCAACAGTAAAATGTGTACTTGGTTGTAACAACGATTCTTCGCGGCAGGGGATCGTATTCCAGGGACCTGCCCGAAACGCTACGCGTACTAGTGGCTCTACAAGAATGTAACAACTCTTCTATATATCTCAAAAAAAAAAAATATATATTTGTAAAAATTGCTATTTTTTATCAGGAAAAATTATTTTGGTGTTTTAGAGTTTTTAATTTATTTTTTACAGTTTTCTTGATATCCATAATAATGACAAAAAAACCACACGATATCCATAATAATGACAAAAAAAACCACACGATATCCATAATAATGACAAAAAACACGATATCCATAATAATGACAAAAAACACACGATATCCATAATAATGACAAAAACCACACGATATCCATAATAATGACAAAAACCACACGATATCCATAATAATGACAAAAACCACACGATATCCATAATAATGACAAAAAAACACACGATATCCATAATAATGACAAAAACCACACGATATCCTTAACAATGACAAAAAACACACGATATCCATAATAATGACAAAAAACACACGATATCCATAATAATGACAAAAAACACGATATCCATAATAATGACAAAAACCACACGATATCCTTAACAATGACAAAAAACACACGATATCCATAATAATGACAAAAAACACACGATATCCATAATAATGACAAAAAACACGATATCCATAATAATGACAAAAACCACACGATATCCTTAACAATGACAAAAAACACACGATATCCATAATAATGACAAAAAACACACGATATCCATAATAATGACAAAAAACACGATATCCATAATAATGACAAAAACCACACGATATCCTTAACAATGACAAAAAACACACGATATCCATAATAATGACAAAAAACACACGATATCCATAATAATGACAAAAAACACACGATATCCATAATAATGACAAAAAACACGATATCCATAATAATGACAAAAAAAACCACACGATATCCATAATAATGACAAAAAAACACACGATATCCATAATAATGACAAAAAAACACACGATATCCATAATAATGACAAAAAACACACGATATCCATAATAATGACAAAAACCACACGATATCCTTAACAATGACAAAAAACACACGATATCCATAATAATGACAAAAAAACACACGATATCCATAATAATGACAAAAAACACACGATATCCATAATAATGACAAAAAACACGATATCCATAATAATGACAAAAAAAACCACACGATATCCATAATAATGACAAAAAAACACACGATATCCATAATAATGACAAAAAAACACACGATATCCATAATAATGACAAAAAAACACACGATATCCATAATAATGACAAAAAAAACACGATATCTATAATAATGACAAAAAAACACACGATATCCATAATAATGACAGAAAAAAACACACGATATCCATAATAATGACAAAAAAACACACGATATCCATAATAATGACAAAAAACACGATATCCATAATAATGACAAAAAAAAACACACGATATCCATAATAATGACAAAAAACCACACGATATCCTTAATAATGACAAAAAAAACACGATATCTATAATAATGACAAAAAAACCCACACGATATCCATAATAATGACAAAAAACACGATATCCATAATAATGACAAAAAAAAACCACACGATAAGCATAATAATGACAAAAAACCACACGATATCCATAATAATGACAAAAAAACACACGATATCCATAATAATGACAAAAAAACACACGATATCCATAATAATGACAAAAAAACACACGATATCCATAATAATGACAAAAAAAAACACGTGATTCGTTTAAACGTAATTATTCTCTAGGAAAATAACACGAAAGATCCGAATATTTTCGCGTTTCAACACATCAAAGAAATACAGGAAATCTGTATTTCTTGCATAATGTATTCAAACACGAAAATGTTTGGAAACTTAAGTTTTCTTGATATATTCCATTGCTCCCCCCCCCTCTCCCCCTCAGCAGTGTCCTGTCTACGCAAAACAATGTATTATGGAGTGAAGTATACCTGTGTATATAAAGTATTCCTGTATGGGGGGTATACCTTAAACTTCACGTGGTAGTATGCTGGTGACGGCTATACCTTGGGAGTTCTGGTGACGCGTTGAAAAGCTTATTTTGGGACGTTTAACCTCCTGTGTTGCTGTATCACGGGTTCTGGGTATTTATTTACTGCGTCATGAGCGTCTCTGATACATCTCCTCGGCTGGTGGCGATGCTGGCTGCGTCGTTTGACGTTTCCTGCGTCTTTTGAAGGTGTTTTTGTTCGGTTAGGCCAGGTGATGAGACGTTGTGGGGGCATGATTGGGTTTCTGCGTTTTCTGATCTGTCTCTAGCCTGGTCGTCTCTCTCTCTCATCCCAGACTATTTTGTTTTTATTCTTTATAGACTCTTTCAGTCTCACACTGTCGAGGTTGCTTCACTCTCACTTAGTCGAGGTTGATTCACTCTCACTCAGTCGAGGCAGCTTCACTCTCACTCAGTCGAGGTTGATTCACTCTCACTCAGTCAAGGTTGCTTCACTCTCACTCAGTCGACGTTGCTTCACTCTCACTCAGTCGAGGTTGCTTCACTCTCACTCAGTCGAGGTTGATTAACTCTCACTCAGTCGAGGTTGATTCACTCTCACTCAGTCGAGGTTGATTCACTCTCACTTAGTCGAGGCAGCTTCACTCTCACTTAGTCGAGTTAGCTTCACTCTCACTTAGTCGAGGCAGCTTCACTCTCACTCAGTCGAGGTTGCTTTACTCTCATACACCTTTTCCAATGCCATTTGTTAGCCCGAAACGCTATGCGTACTAGTGGCTTTAGGTATTGTATGTACTATCTCTATCTATAAATCAAACAGAATGTATGTACTGTAACTCTGCATCTATGTATGTACTTTTCCTAAATATATTATTATTATTATTATTATTATTATTATTCCAGAGTCGACGACTCATGGGTTCAATTTGTTCCTACCTTAGATAAACATGCATGATGGAACATAACAGAACCCACCTACCTCTCAATGGTGTGTGTGTGTGTGTGTGTGTGTGTGTGTGTGTGTGTGTGTGTGTGTGTGTGTGTGTGTGTGTGTGTGTGTTTTATAGTGACGTCAACAGCTAGCCTGCAAGAGGCCCCCAAGCACCAGCAGTGTTAAATCCTTTTTATCAGACGCGTACCTTCATTCATATACAGCAAAGTTCTCTTTAGCTAATGGATGAGTGTGTGTAAACAGCCTGTATGTCTGCTGCCCGACCTCTTCTCACTCTCCCCACGCACTCTCCCCCCACTCTGCTCTCTTTCGCTCCAAGGCAGCGAGGTGTTGTCTGCTGTGTGCTGATCCTTGTGCTTTCCATATCCCGTGTTTCCTATAATAACCTTCTGGGTGGGTGTTTACGTCCCGTGGTTCGTGTGACGTGGTAGAGGATGGGAACCAGGGAATGGTGTCGACCGGCAGTTTATATAATGTGGGTTTATATCGTGTTATATCAAATGCATCTTGGGTGTTGGGGGTTTCAGGTAGTGTGGATGGGGTGTGGGTTTCTATACACTAAATGTATTTTATGCCAGTTTTATAAATACAAGTAACGTTGAGGTTGTATTGACGTTATAGAGCGAAGAGGTCGAGAGATGTGCCTTGACGCATCTTACGTCATGGTGATGTTGACATCTCGTGTTGATTTAACATGTTGCCATGGCACTGCGAGTCGTGTGGATATCACTGAGGCTCGTCGCCAGGCTCCTGAAGGGCCCAGTGGCACCCTTGGTACATCTTGGCCGAGTGCCTTGCCATACGAAACTGTGATAGGTTTTGTATACATTGAAAGCGAACATTAGTCTTGAGAAAGATTTATTGTCGTTGTGAAATAGACAAACGAGAGAGATAGATAGAGAGAGAGTTAGAGAGAGGGAGGAAAGACAGGGAGGGAGAGAGATAGAGAGAGAGTTAATGACACCCATATGTGTTGTATATGCGTATATGACATATATGAAGAGGGTGGAATTCCTCCATATACCTTATTCCCTGGTGCTTCAGGGAAGGTTTAAAGTCTCCGTTGGGCATCAGTTAGGTCACCTTTCCTTATTGTGAGTGTTGAAGGCCTGGTTGGTAAGGCCATCAACGGTCTGATGGTCTTACCAACAGGATACACATACAGGATACACATACAGAGTACACATACAGGGTACACATACAGAGTACACATAGTTTCATACAGTGAGGTGTAGTCAATTTACGAACCTCGTCGACCTAAGCTAACCTGTAGAGGTCAATGTATCGCAAGCGTTAATATCACGGTGGTTGATTCTGTAATAGTACGTCGCATTTGTAACGGAGTGGTCGATTCCGTGCACACATAAAAAGCGACGCAATAAGTGAGAAGACGCTCCAACTTGACAGCAGGGGCAAGAAAGTGGAATAATCCATCAGGATTGGCTGCCGCCAATCCGGCAGCCAATATATATAATTTATAGTCCTGTCAACTATGGCCCGCTTTGTACTTGATAAAGTATGCATTGGTGGCAGTATGTGTCCACCAGTCCTGGACTGGTGGGGGGTCCAGGGGGGGGGTCCAGACCTGGGGTCCAGACCGGGGGTCCAGACCGGGGGTCCAGACCGGGGGTCAAGACCAGGGGTCCAGACCAGGGGTCCAGACCGGGGGTCAAGACCAGGGGTCCAGACCGAGGGGTCCAGACCGGGGGTCCAGACCGGGGGTCCAGACCGGGGGTCCAGACCGGGGGTCAAGACCAGGGGTCCAGACCGAGGGGTCCAGACCGGGGGGTCCAGACCGGGGGTCCAGACCGGGGGGGTCAAGACTGGGAGTCCAGACCGGGGGTCCAGACCAGCGGTCAAGACAGGGGGTCCAGACCGGGGGGTCCAGACCGGGGGTCCAGACCGGGGGTCAAGACCAGGGGTCCAGACCGGGGGGTCCAGACCGGGGGTCCAGACCGGGGGTCCAGACCGGGGGTCCAGACCGGGGGGTCCAGACCGGGGGGTCCAGACCAGGGGTCAAGACTGGGGGTCCAGACCGGGGATCCAGACCAGGGGTCCAGACCGGGGATCCAGACCAGGGGTCCAGGAGTGCCAGGTGACCTAGCTGGGATCTGAAGGCCTAGCTGCTGCCTGACTCATAAGATCTTCCTTCCTGCTTGACCCCCTCCCCCTTCCACCCCCCCCCCGTCCCTCCCTCTTCCATCCCATCCCTCCTCCCCCTCCCCCTTCCATCCCATCCCTCCCCTCCAAGCCGGCTTTCGGCGTGTGGCCAAGTTCAGCACGTGGTGAAGGGGCGGAGGGGGTGCAGGGGGGGGGGGTTATGTGGGAGGGGGTGATTGGAGGGAGAAGTGAAAGGTAGTACTGGGAGGGAGGGAAAGGGGGGGGAGGGGTTCCGGAGTCACTGTGTGGGGGGTTCTGGGGCCGAGGGCATCCTGGGGTGGGAGAGGAGGGGGGAGGGAAGCAGAGAGGGGGGGGGGTGCGTGTTGGGGTGGTGGGGGGGAAGGTATTGTGGGTACCGGAAGTGCTGACATACGTCAAGACGATTGAGGTCAGTGATGAAAATCTTGGCAACGTCCTAAGATGTTTTTCTGTTCCATGAGAGACTGAAGGTGGTGTCTAAATTGGGATCCGGAAGGTGTGACTTGGGGTTATTAAGAAATATATAAGGTGGTGCTTGCACAACCACTTGAGCTGGACGGTAGAGCGACGGTAGAGCTTCATGCAGGTCGGCGTTCAATCCCCGACCGCCCACAATTAGTTGGGCACCATTCCTTCCCTCCCCGTCCCATCCCAAATCCTTATCCTGACCCCTTCCGAGTGCTATATAGGCGTGATGGCTTGGTGCTTTCCCCTGATAAATCCTTCCTTCCTTGGTTGTGTCAGAATAGATCAAGTTGGGCTGGCGGGACTTGGGGGAAAGAGTGACTTTTGAAACTTGGCGAACGTATGGTACCATACCCAGGCGCCATGGGGGCACCTAACAGCATGCCCAGGCCCCATGGGGCATCCTCAGATACCCTCTGGCACACACACACACACACACACACACACACACACACACACACACACACACACACACACACACACACACACACACACACACACACACACACAAACTGGCGGTATGCCACAAGACTCGTCCCGGAACTGAGAGGTATGGGCTACGAGGAAAGGCTAAAGGAGCTGAACCTCACGTCCCTAGAAAACAGGGGACGTGAGACTTACATATTTCTTAATAAGGGGAGACATAACCCCCTAGAAAATTCTCGAGGAAATTGACAGGGTGGACAAAGACAAACTCTTCAGCACGGGTGGGACACGAACAAGGGGACACAGGTGGAAACTTAGTACCCAAATGAGCCACAGAGACGTTACAAAGAACTTTTTCAGTGTCAGAGTAGTTAAGAGATATAATGCATTAGGCAGTGATGTGGTGGAGGCTGACTCCATACACAGCTTCAAGTGTAGATATGATAGAGCCCAATAGGCTCAGGAATCTGTACACCAGTTGATTGACAGTTGAGAGGCTGGACCAAAGAGCCAGAGCTCAACCCCCGCAAGCACAACTAGGTGAGTACATATGTGTTTTTCCTCCCGTGTTTTTCTTCTTACCTGAATTTACCTGAGGGCCACTTATCTCTCCCGTGGCCTCGGCGGGGATAGGAAACTGGCGGCTTGTCAAAGCCCCGCTGTTGTTCCTAACGATTTTGTGTCTGGCTGGATTTTGACCTGAAGTGATATATATATACATATATACATATATATATATATATATATATATATATATATATATATATATATATATATATATATATATACATATATATATATATATATATATATATATATATATATATATATACATATATATATATATATATATATATATATATACATATATATATATATATATATATATATATATATATATATATATATACATATATATGTATATATATATATATATATATATATATATATATATATATACATACATATATATATATATATATATATATATATATATATACATATATATCTATATATATATATATATATATATATATATATATATATATATATATATATATGTATATATATATATATATATATATATATATACATACATATATATATATATATATATATATATATATATATATATATATATATATATATATATATATATATATATATATATAGCTTCACACCCCTGAAGCTCCAAACGATGGTGAAATCACGCCATGCCAATTGGGCCAGAAAGGTGTAGCAAGCATATTGGTCCACACAGGTGTAGCAAGCCTATTGGTTCACACAGGTGTAGCATGCCTATTGGTTCACACAGGTGTAGCAAGCCTATTGGTTCACACAGGTGTAGCAAGCCTATTGGTCCACACAGGTGTAGCAAGCCTATTGGTCCACACAGGTGTAGCAAGCCTATTGGTTCACACAGGTGTAGCAAGCCTATTGGTCCACACAGGTGTAGCAAGCCTATTGGTCCACACAGGTGTAGCAAGCCTATTGGTCCACACAGGTGTAGCAAGCCTATTGGTCCACACAGGTGTAGCAAGCCTATTGGTCCACAAAGGTGTAGCAAGCCTATTGATCCACACAGGTGTAGCAAGCCTATTGGTCCACACAGGTGTAGCAAGCCTATTGGTCCACACAGGTGCTTTTGAAGCTTCATGCTTGGAGGCTGACATGAGCAGGTGATTGACGACGGGCTTGAAGACTGACAGGAGATTAAACGAGCAGATGTCGTCTCGTCTGGAGACATGACACTCAAGTCTGAGGTCCACCTGGCGTCAAGAACGGTCACGCTGGGTCACGGGGTCAACAGAGGATCAGCTTGTTAGACATGAGAGGAAGGAAACCATCTTGAATGTGAGCCCAGTAGTTCCTGTCTTAATCTTGTCTTCTATCTTGGCTCTTGTATCGTCGTATTGTTACCTGTTGCTGTTCTGGCTTGATGGTACACAGCACATCTCACTTTTGAGCCGGTCGGCCGAGCGGACAGCACGCTGGACTTGTGATCCTGTGGTCCCGGGTTCGATCCCAGGCGCCGGTGAGAAACAATGGGCAGAGTTTGTTTCACCCTATGCCCCTGTTACCTAGCAGTAAAATAGGTACCTGGGTGTTAGTCAGCCGTCACGGGCTGCTTCCTGGGGGTGGAGGCCTGGTCGAGGACCGGGCCGCGGGGACACTAAAGTCCCGAAATCATCTCAAGATAACCTCAAGAAGATAACCTCTATTATAAAACTTTCTCATGACATTGGTGTGATATTTTTACTCCCATACATTGTGTGTGTGTGTGTGTGTGTGTGTGTGTGTGTGTGTGTGTGTGTGTGTGTATGTGTGTGTGTGTGTGTGTGTGTGTGTGTGTGTGTGTGTACTGGCACATCTGCTTCTCAATTAATTTTTTTCTTAAGAATATACTGGGACAATGTCGCCACTACTAAAATAGTGCAGGAGAGTAAAATTGGTTTATTGGTGATTAATTTAGGAAAGACTCCTAATTTAATTCTCTCTCTCTCTCTCTCTCTCTCTCTCTCTCTCTCTCTCTCTCTCTCTCTCTCTCTCTCTCTCTCTCTCTCTCTCTCTCTCTCTCTCTCTCTCTCTCTCTCTCTTGTTTGTCAGTCTCTCTGATATACATTCCTTTTCTCCCTTTCGTTCGCTGTTTACCCACAAGGAAGAGATTTCTGGCATTCACATCAAAGTCGACGGTTCATCGCAGCGATCACGATGGAAGTCGAGATCTACGTGGCCCATAGTTTATGGTTCCCTGAATATGGACATCCCGCTCCTGTCCCTTCCCCTTCACCATCTTGTCCTCCCCCCCCCCCTGGAGAACAGCATCCCCCCAGCCCCAGCCCCCCCCCCTGGTGAACAGCATCCCCCCAGCCCCCCCCCTGGTGAACAGCATCCCCCCAGCCCCAGCCCCCCCCCCTGGTGAACAGCATCCCCCCAGCCCCCCCCCCTGGTGAACAGCATCCCCCCAGCCCCAGCCCCCCCCCTGGTGAACAGCATCCCCCCAGCCCCCCCCCTGGTGAACAGCATCCCCCCAGCCCCAGCCCCCCCCCCCCTGGTGAACAGCATCCCCCCAGCCCCCCCCCCCTGGTGAACAGCATCCCCCCAGCCCCAGCCCCCCCCCTGGTGAACAGCATCCCCCCAGCCCCAGCCCCAGACCCCCCCCTGGTAACACCCACACGTCCACAAGGCTTGCTGCTAAATCTGACATTATTATTATTATTTTTATAACTGTGTGAGGTACACTACGAAAGGAATGTGGATATAATGTGTCTTCGTATAGAGCTGCGGGTCTCACACGCCTGGGTCACCGGTTCGAGTCTCCTAGGTGACCAGGTGAATGGGGTTTGTCACTCTGAGGAAGCGAGACTGAAGAGGCCTCCATGGAGACCACTTCACCTCTCATTCCAGTGTCCTGTACATTTTTCTCGCGCCAGACGATGATGAAGATTAAGTCACCCAAAAGGTGGCACGGGCATGAATAGCCCGTAAGTGGTGGCCCTTTTAAGCTATTACCAGTATCAAGAGCTGATACTGGAGATCTGTGGAGGTGTGAATGCACCCTGCATGACGGGAGATGTCTCCCTTGTGAATGTGTTAAGATGAAGATTAAGCCACCCAAAAGGTGGCACGGGCATGAATAGCCCGTAAGTGGTGGCCCTTTTAAGCCATCACCAGTATCAATAGATGATACTGGAGATCTGTGGAGGTGAGACTGCACCCAGCGTGACGGGAGATGTCTCCCGGACCAAATGGTGACCAGATGGACTCGCGCCAGACTATGGGAAAAAATTGATATAATGTCCCGTTTTCTGTTCGCGGGTCCTCTGGTAGGTTAGGGTAAGGGGGGACTTTTTTACAACAGTTTCTTGATTCTAGTGTGGTTGCTTCAGGAGGGTGGTCGTTCTGGCTGTTGTGGCACGAAAATGGGCTTTTGTACCCATTGTCTTACGGAATTAGCCCAAAAGCATACTAAAAAAATACAATTAAAGAAGCTTACCTATCCTTACCTATAGGGGCCTCGTAGCCTGGTGGATAGCGCGCAGAACTCGTAATTCTGTGGCGCGGGTTCGATTCCCGCACGAGGCAGAAACAAATGGGCAAAGTTTCTTTCACCCTGAATGCCCCTGTTACCTAGCAGTAAATAGGTACCTTGGAGTTAGTCAGCTGTCACGGGCTGCTTCCTGGGGGTGGAGGCCTGGTCGAGGACCGGGCCGCGGGGACACTAAAGCCCCGAAATCATCTCAAGATAACCTCAAGATATCCACGCCATTCTAGGCCTAATATAAGAACATAAGAATGAAAGTAACTGCAGGAGGCCTATTGACCCATACGAGGCCGCTCCTGTTTTTATCCACCTACTCTTGAAACAATCAAGGGGATTCTATTTCTATTATGTTACGAGATAATTGGTTCCACAAATCAATAACCCTGTTACCGAACCAGTATTTACCCAGGTCTTTCCTGCATCTAAACTTATCCAATTTATACCCGTTGTTTCGTGTCAAATAGTAAATATATATGTGCTATACTTGGCCTGGCACTGTTTAAGTTTGGGTTTTAGCGACTAAACACTGGTTGTGTTTGCTAGAGTTATTAACTATTTGTGCCTTATGCAAATTTAATATAAATAGGCATGATTATTGCTCGCTGCAACAGTGCATCTTAACACGTTCAAGAAATAATTGCAATAAGATATCAACCTTGAGGTTACCTTGAGGTGCTTCCGGGGCTTAGCGTCCCCGCGGCCCGGTCATCGACCAGGCCTCCTGGTTGCTGGACTGATCAACCAGGCTGTTGGACGCGGCTGCTCGCAGCCTGACGTATGAGTCACAGCCTGGTTGATCAGGTATCCTTTGGAGGTGCTTATCCAGTTCTCTCTTGAACACTGTGAGGGGTCGGCCAGTTATGCCCCTTATGTGTTATGTCAAGGAGTTTGTTCTCAGAGCAAATCCATTACCATGAAAAGCCACACCCTTGTCAAACTACCTTGTCAAACCACCTTGTCAAACCACCTGGATAGTTATCTAGATGTTCGTGATGGTCTGAAAGCATGTTATGGTTCCAGTAATAATCTGCATGTAAACTGACAAGTGAACGAAGATTTTTCTCAAGTTATAACTTTAATGTGTTATAACTCTTTGGTTTAAAATATAAAAAGTGTATGCCATAAACGTTTTCTTCGAAGAATTTGGTTTCCAATTCATTTCCATTTATTCTGGAGATAACCTCCAGTAAACAAGGAATTCTCGGGTACACTTAAATAGTTTTCAAATCCCATATTTCACTTTATCATCAATAATGCACACTATTAACGTAATGAACCCTAACCTAACCGCACCAAATCATAACCTAAAGGAACCGTACCCTAACCTAACCACAAATAGAGAGTAGGTAATAGCACTAATATCGTAGTCGTTCGCAATCCATTCCGATGAGCGGATCCGCTCCCTGGCGACAGGTCATGCCGAGTTAGGAGGACGGGGGGGGAGTGCCATTCATGGGGTGCCAGAGGTGGCATCGTTGCCAAGACAAGAGATAATGCCTTGTCTTAGCCAACTAATTCCCTGACCTGACGTTGGCTCCTGCCAATGAGCACGTGGTGGGTAAACGACATTTATTCAACGTTGATATTCAACGAGATGCACCTGTGATTAACGAGATGCACCTGTGATTAACGAGATGCACCTGTGATTAACGAGATGCACCTGTGATTAACGAGATGCACCTGTGATTAACGAGATGCACCTGTGCTTAACGAGATGCACCTGTGATTAACGAGATGCACCTGTGATTAACGAGATGCACCTGTGCTTAACGAGATGCACCTGTGATTAACGAGATGCACCTGTGCTTAACGAGATGCACCTGTGATTAACGAGATGCACCTGTGATTAACGAGATGAACCTGTGATTAACGAGATGCACCTGTGATTAACGAGATGCACCTGTGATTAACGAGATGCACCTGTGATTAACGAGATGCACCTGTGATTAACGAGATGTACCTGTGATTAACGAGATGCACCTGTGCTTAACGAAGTGCACCTGTGCTTGGTGTTGTAGGTGAAGGGGCCCCGTGGCTCATGGGACCCCGTAAGCCGATATTGAGAGTTCTTGTGGAATGTTTATTGTAAAATGTTTATAATGGAACTATGGAGGGTTCCTCCCTGGCCCGTGGTACATGGTCTGTTTGTATGTCTGTCTGCCCCCCTGCCTTCCTCTCTCTCTCTCTCTCTCTCTCTCTCTCTCTCTCTCTCTCTCTCTCTCTCTCTCTCTCTCTCTCTCTCTCTCTCTCTCTCTCTCTCTCTCTCACACACACACTCTGTCTCTCTCTCTCTCTCTCTCTCTCTCTCTCTCTCTCTCTCTCTCTCTCTCTCTCTCTCTCTCTCTCTCTCTCTCTCACACACACACACACTCTGTCTCTCTCTCTCTCTCTCTCTCTCTCTCTCTCTCTCTCTCTCTCTCTCTCTCTCTCTCTCTCTCTCTCTCTCTCTCTCTCTCTCTCTCTCTCTCTCTCTCACACACACACACTCTCTCTCTCTCTCTCTCTCTCTCTCTCTCTCTCTCTCTCTCTCTCTCTCTCTCTCTCTCTCTCTCTCTCTCTCTCTCTCTCTCTCTCTCTCTCTGAGAACAACTCCTGGAAGCTTCCACAGTAAGATGCTACACGGTTGCATTACCGTATGGAAATATACTCAAGACATCCAGTTGGCGCCGTCTCTTGCCTCCTCTTGTTGTCTTCCTCTCGTTTATCCTTTTGTCTCTCCCCCCTCCACTCCTTTCTTTCTTTCTCCCCTTCTCCTCTTCCTTTTTCTCTTCCCTCTGTTCTACTCTCTCCTCGGCAGTGATAGACTCTGTGAGTGGTACACAATTCACTGTGATATTTTCGTGACATTTAACGTTTAAAGAAAGCACGAAAATCCCACCCTGAGAGAGAGAGAGAGAGAGAGAGAGAGAGAGAGAGAGAGAGAGAGAGAGAGAGAGAGAGAGAGAGAGAGAGAGAGAGAAGGCCCGGTGTTCAAAACAGACCTGTGCTACTGGGTGTGTGAACACATATGAACACACGTATTACACCCAAGCTGAGCCAGTGTAGATTAAAGCAGCGTCTGGGATCCTCTCGGACGTAAGTTCGAATCCTCGTCACGGCCCTTGTGGATTTGTTCTTAACCAATGTAACTCTCAACATCTATTGACACTTCCCCTTTCTTAACCTACCTTGAGGTACACCTTAGTCGGGTCAATCACACCTCTAACTATTACGTAAGGCAATTTGACCATTACCTAATGCGTTAACTACCGGGTAATTGTCCATCATGACACCTAGATTCGTGTCCAATCAGGGAGTCGAGGGGATTGGGGAAGGATAATTGCTTTGGAAGCTTGTTTCGGTAAAGCTTTAAACAAGTCGAAGAGTTATTAAGCTGACTAGGGGCCTCGTAGCCTGGTGGATAGCGCGCAGAACTCGTAATTCTGTGGCGCGGGTTCGATTTCCGCACGAGGGCAGAAACAAATGGGCAAAGTTTCTTTCACCCTGAATGCCCCTGCTACCTAGCAGTAAATAGGTACCTGGGAGTTAGTCAGCTATCACGGGCTGCTTCCTGGGGGTGGAGGCCTGGTCGAGGACCGGGCCGTGGGGACACTAAAGCCCCGAAATTATCTCAAGATAACCTCAAGATGTTTATCTTAAGCAAGCGACAGAAAGAATTGGGAGCTGTTCACACACATACACACACACACACACATACACACACACATACTCTGGGCTCTGTACTCGGTCCTATCTTGATTCTGATATATGTAAATGATCTCCCGGAGGGTATCGATTCATTTCTCTCAATGTTTGCGGACGATGCTAAAATTATGAGAAGGATTAAAACAGAAGAGGACTGTTTGAGGCTTCAAGAAGACCTAGACAAGCTGAAGGAATTTTCGAACAAATGGTTGTTAGAGTTTAACCCAACCAAATGTAATGTAATGAAGATAGGTGTAGGGAGCAGGAGGCCAGATACAAGGTATCATCTGGGAGAGGAAATTCTTCAGGAGTCAGAGAAGGAAAAAGACTTGGGGGTTGATATCACGCCAGACCTGTCTCCTGCAGCACATATCAAGCGGATAACATCAGCGGCATATGCCAGGCTGGCCAACATACGAACGGCATTCAGAAACTTGTGTAAAGAATCATTCAGAACTTTGTATACCACATATGTCAGGCCAATCCTGGAGTATGCAGCCCCAGCATGGAGTCCATATCTAGTCAAGGATAAGACTAAACTGGAAAAGGTTCAAAGGTTTGCCACCAGACTAGTACCCGAGCTGAGAGGTATGAGCTACGAGGAGAGACTACGGGAATTAAACCTCACTTCGCTGGAAGACAGAAGAGTTAGGGGGGACATGATCACCACATTCAAGATTCTGAAGGGGATTGATAGGGTAGATAAAGACAGTCTATTTAACACAAGGGGAACACGCACAAGGGGACACAGGTGGAAACTGAGTGCCCAAATGAGCCACAGAGATATTAGAAAGAACTTTTTTAGTGTCAGAGTGGTTGACAAATGGAATGCATTAGGAAGTGATGTGGTGGAGGCTGACTCCATACACAGTTTCAAGTGTAGATATGACAGAGCCCGATAGGCTCAGGAATCTGTACACCTGTTGATTGACGGTTGAGAGGCGGGACCAAAGAGCCAGAGCTCAACCTCCGCAAACACAACTAGGTGAGTACACACACACACACACACACACACACACACACACACACACACACACACACACACACACACACACACACACACACACACACACACACACACACACACACACACACACACACACACACACACACACACACACACACACACACACACACACACACACACACACACACACACACATACACACACATACACACACACACACACATACACACACACACACACACACACACACACACACACACACACACACACATACACACACACACATACACACACACACATACACACACACACACACACACACATACACACACACACACACACACACACACACACACACACACACACACACACACACATACACACACACACACACACACACACACACACACACACACACACACACACACACACACACACATTCTCCCTTCTCCCCCATCCCCCATGCCCTCCCTTCTCCCACATGCCTTCCCGTCTCTCCCACCCCCATGCCCTCCCTTCTCCCCCTCCCCCCTAAGCCCCCCACTCTCCCCCACCCCACCTAAGTCTTCCCCTCTCCCCCACTCCCCTAAACCCTCCCCTCTTCCTCACCCACCTCAGCCCTCCCTTTTCCCCCACGCCCCCCAAGCCCTCCACCCTTTTCTCTCCCCCCAAGCCCCCCCATCTCCCCTATCCCCCACAGCCTCTCCTCCCCCCATGCTTCCCCAACCCTCCCTCTCTTACCCACCCCCTGTACCCTCCCCCTCTTATCCACCCCCTGTACCCTCCCCCTCTTATCCACCCCCTGTACCCTCCCCCTCTTATCCACCCCCTGTACCCTCCCCCTCTCCCCCACCACCCCAAGCCCTCCCTCCTCCACCAATCCCCCCGTGCCAGGTCCCCCCAGCTCCCACTCACCCCAGATCCCAAAGGTCCCCCCCAGAAAAGAAGCAGAAGAGAGTCAGTTTCAGGGTGATGTACTCGAACATAGATGGGATCACAAGCAAGACAAGTGAACTAAGGGAAAGAGCACAAGAAGTTAACCCAGATGTAATCGGACTCACTGAAACAAAACTCTCTGGAATCATAACGAATGCCGTGTTTCCCCAGGAGTATACAGTAATAAGGAAAGAGAGGGAAGGTAGAGGAGGAGGCGGAGTGGCCCTACTCATGAGAAGGGAATGGAGTTTTAAGGAGATGGCCATCCCGGGCTGTGAGGAGTTCAGAGACTACATAGCAGGCACCATAACAATGGGAGGACCAAGAATAGTAGTAGCAGTAATATACAACCCTCCACCAAATGACAGGAGACCCAGTCAAGAGTATGAAAACAACAACAAGGCAGTTAACACTATAATTGAGAGGACAGCCTCTGCTGCCTGTAGAAATAGATCCCACCTGCTCATCATGGGCGACTTCAATCACGGAAAGATTGACTGGGAGAACAAGGAACCGCATGGAGGCGAGGATACGTGGAGAGCCAAACTATTGGAGGTGGTGACAAGCAACTTTTTAACGCAGCATGTCGGAGAACCCACAAGGATGAGAGGAAATGACGAACCAGCGAGACTCGACCTAGTCTTCACTCTGAACGACTCCGACATAAGAGAAATCGGTTTTGAGGACCCAGTAGGAATGAGCGACCACAGTGTACTGGTGTTTGAGTACTTGATTGAAGAAGGGTTATTGAACTCGAGGAGGGATACCGAAACCAAAAGGTTAGCATACCGAAAGGGAAACTATGAGGGGATAAGAAAATTCCTAACAGATATAGCATGGGAAACAGAGCTCAGGGGAAAGACGGCCCAAGATATGATGGATTACATCACGCAGAAGTGCAAGGACGCAGCAAACAAGTTTGTCCCAGTCCAAAAGGAAAACAGAGAAATGAAGATGAGAAACCCATGGTTTAATCAAAGATGTAGGCTAGCTAAGCAGCAAAGTAAAAGGGCATGGAGAAACTATAGGAATAACAGGACACTGGAGAGCAGAGAAAGATACCAGAATGCCAGGAATGAATATGTCAGGATGAGAAGAGAGGCAGAAAGACAATACGAAAATGACATCGCAAGCAAGGCAAAGACTCAGCCTAAATTGTTGCATAGCCACATTAGGAGAAAAACAACAGTAAAGGAACAGGTTATGAGATTAAGGATAGGGGCGGAAGGATTCACTACAAATGACAAGGAAGTGTGTGAGGAATTGAATAAGAAATTCCAGGAGGTCTTCACCTTAGAACAAGGAGAAATTCCAGAGGTAAGTGAGGGAATAGCTAACCAGGAACCACTGGAAGAGTTTGAGATTACCAGTGGGGAAGTAAGGAAGTGTTTACTAGAGTTGGACGTGACGAAGGCTATAGGCCCAGATGGAATCTCCCCTTGGGTTCTAAAGGAAGGAGCAAGAGAACTGAGCCTACCACTCTCCATAGTGTATAACAAATCACTGGCAACAGGGGAACTGCCAGATACTTGGAAAGCAGCTAACGTAGTCCCGATATACAAGAAAGGGGATAGACAGGAGGCACTGAACTACAGGCCAGTGTCCCTAACCTGCATACCATGCAAGCTGATGGAGAAGATTGTGCGAAAAAAACTAGTGGAGCATCTGGAGCGAAGGAACTTTGTAACACAGCATCAACATGGGTTCAGGGATGGCAGGTCCTGCCTCACAGGGTTACTTGAATTCTACGACCAGGCAACAAAAATAAGGCAAGAAAGAGAAGGGTGGGCAGACTGCATATTTTTGGATTGTCAGAAAGCCTTTGATACAGTGCCACACAAGAGGCTAGTACGAAAGTTGGAGATGCAGGCTGGAGTGAGAGGGAAGGTACTCCGGTGGATAGAGGAATACCTAAGCAACAGGAGACAACGAGTCTGTGTGAGGGGTGAGGTCTCAGATTGGCGAGACGTCACAAGTGGAGTCCCGCAGGGGTCAGTCCTTGGACCTATACTGTTTCTGGTATATGTAAATGATCTCCCAGAGGGTATAGATTCGTTCCTCTCAATGTTTGCCGACGATGCAAAAATTATGAGGAGGATTGAAACAGAGGATGATAGTAGGAGGCTACAAGATGACCTGGATAGACTGAGTGAATGGTCCAACAAATGGCTGTTGAAGTTCAACCCGAGTAAATGCAAAGTAATGAAACTAGGCAGTGGAAACAGGAGGCCAGGCACAGGATACAGAATAGGAGATGAAGTACTTAATGAAACAGACAGAGAGAAAGATCTAGGAGTTGATATCACACCAAACCTGTCTCCTGAAGCCCACATAAAGAGAATAACGTCTGCGGCATATGCGAGGCTGGCTAACATCAGAACGGCGTTCAGGAACCTGTGTAAGGAATCATTCAGAATCTTGTACACCACATATGTAAGACCAATCCTGGAGTATGCGGCCCCAGCATGGAGCCCGTACCTTGTCAAGCACAAGACGAAGCTGGAAAAAGTCCAAAGGTATGCTACTAGACTAGTCCCAGAACTAAGAGGCATGAGTTATGAGGAAAGGCTGCGGGAAATGCACCTCACGACACTGGAAGACAGAAGAGTAAGGGGGGACATGATCACAACCTACAAAATCCTCAGGGGAATCGACCGGGTAAACAAGGACGAACTTTTCAACACTGGTGGGACGCGAACAAGGGGACACAGGTGGAAGCTGAGTACCCAAATGAGCCACAGAGACGTTAGAAAGAACTTTTTCAGTGTCAGAGTAGTTAGCAAATGGAATGCATTAGGAAGTGATGTGGTGGAGGCTGACTCCATTCACAGTTTCAAATGTAGATATGATAGAGCCCAGTAGGCTCAGGAATCTGTACACCAGTTGATTGACGGTTGAGAGGCGGGACCAAAGAGCCAGAGCTCAACCCCCTTAAGCACAATTAGGTGAGTACAATTAGGTGAGTACACACACACACACACACACACACAAACCAATCCCATCCCGACGATATAAAAAAATCCAGCCCATAAAGTTCTGATGTCAAATTAATCACACACAGTTAAGTTGAATGACTGCCGCTATAAAAGTAGACCCAGTCACTTTTTTGGAGCCCCGGCCAGAATGTCCCAATGCCGCTGTGACATTTGCCAAGTTTTTCACTTGGCGAGGCCTGTATTATGTACCAAATACAGCACCGGCAAAAATACACGCGGCAGTATTGCAGACTTGTGGCTTCTCAAATGGTCCCTGTTTTGGGGTATCATTGATTTCCGTGTATGACAGAATTGTTCCGTTGTCAATAACGAGGATGACCCCGGTGAAGGTTATTGCGGTGGGAAGAGGTGGTTATTGTGGTTGGAGGTTCGAACTACTTGTATGAGGTTCCACTTCCCTCTGTTTGCAGCTGGACACCCTCATAAAGACTGTGAAGCAGTATCCTCCCCCGCGATAACAGCTTGATGGTTAAATGCAACCTCAGAATACTGAGGAAAAAAAAATTGTACCACTTACGGGCTATTCATGCCCGTGCCACCTCTTGGGTGGCTTAATCTTTATCAATCAATCAATCAATCCCTCTGTAGTGGAAGTACCGTCCCGCAGTCCGTTCGTCCGTCTCTGCGGGCGTGAAGAAACAGCAGCTGGAAGCCTGCGATATACCCCCGGGCATACCAGCGCCAATATAACAGCCTAGCATATCTGTAAGCCGCTGTATAGTCTTGATTGATAGCCCTCTGGGGGGTCAAGCATATATGACGTCATTGTGACGTCATGGCCCTCCGAGGCAAGCATCTATGACGTCATTACTGTCGTCAGTTGGCGACATTTAAAAAAACCTTCGTTTGGGTGTATATTAATACACCTAAAACCTTCGTTTGGGTGTATATTAATACATAGTAGCTGCCTCGTATGAGCCAAAAGGCCTTGTGCAGTTTCCTTGCTTCTTATACAGATCACGAAGCCTGGTAAGCCTTCTCCTTCTCAGGGCACAAGTATCTGAACCTTGAGTATATCCTGAGTATAACGCGTTATATTTGTACAAATATACACTTTCTCTTAGTGTTTGGTGAACCAACAGTCGCCAGAAGGCGTCTTAGCGACGTGTGGGCAGAGTATGAGGTCGTAGTTCCACTTTAGTTATCTTGAGGTTATCTTGAGATGATTTCAGGGCTTAGTGACCCCGCGGCCCGGTCCTCGACCAGGCCCCCACCCCCAGGAAGCAGCTTGTAGCTGCCGTCTAACACCCAGGTACTTATTTACTGCTAGGTAACAGAGGGCATCAGGGTGAAAGAAACATTTTGCCCATTTGTCTCCGCCTCCACCGGGGATCGAACCCGGAACCTCAGGACTAGGAATCCGAAGCGCTGTCCACCCAGCCGTCAGGCGCCACCAGTGACGCAGTTCAACTCACAAATAGCAACTAGCAATAGCAACTCCGGAAATAAAAGTGAAGATAGACATAAGAAAAACATGTTATTTACAAATGTGTTGACAAGGTGTGTTGGCGCAGCTCGCTCAGGACAGATCAGTTCCAGGGGGACATTTTCCCACGGCAAGGTTTGGTTTCACCTGATGCCTCTGTTCACCTAGCGGTAAATAGATACCCCCGTCCATTGAAACACATAATTGTGACTCTTCGAGTGACATTCGTGTCTATTACACACAGAAATCACACTAACGTGATGCATCAAATGAACAAATCCACAAGGGCCGTGATGAGGATTCGAACCTGCGGCCGGGAGCATCCCAGACACTGCCTTAATCGACTGAGCTACGACTGGGTTAAAAGAGTTGAAACCGAAGTTCTACTGGACTTACTGGACCTTACTTTTAACCCTGTCGTAGCTCAGTCGATTAAGGCAGTGTCTGGGATGCGCTCGGACGCAGGTTCGAATCCTCGTCACGGCCCTTGTGGATTTGCTCATTTGGACATTCGTGTCTGTTGGATGACCTCGTGCTGGTTGTAGATATCTCTCTTGGTTGTGTTGCAGGGACGACAAACCAAGATATCAATTGGCTGAGGAAGTCTTTAGGGCCGGATGGGACTCGAACCAACGTCCCGGGGGTCACCCTAGACTCAAACTCCCAACTACTCCAAACTCCCAAAGTTGTTCATATTCAGACTTGACATTTTGAACATTGTTCAGCAAATATCTGGTAATTTTCTTACCATCACTTAAGCTCGGAACTTCTATATTTGTCGGCATTAACCTGTTTCGTTGGGCTGGTCGGTAGAGCGACGGCCTCGCTTCTTGCAGGTCGGCATTCAATCCCCGATCGTCCAAGTGCTTGGCCACCATTCCCATCCTCCGTCCTATCCTAAAGCCTTATCCTTTTACCCAAGTGATATATAGTAATGCCTTTGTACTTTCTAATAATTATCTAACTTTATCCAGCTTAGGACAACTTCCTATTACCTTACATCTTTCTAATAAATGTGGTGAGATGGAAATACTACTGTACTGTATGTATTAATGTATTTATGTACTGTATGTAACTTACTGTATTTATGTACTGTATGTAATACGTATTACTGTCTGTGTGTGTTAGACTAACTCGTATAAGCTGTAAGTTAAGCTGTATAGGGGGTAGAAATAGCCTAAGCTACTCTATCCCTTTGAGATGTATTTCTTTCCTATCTCAATAAACATACTTGAACTTGAACTAAGCTGTATAAGTTAAGCTGTATAAGTTAAGCTGTATAATGTATAACCGGCTTATGTGTAATCCTTCGTCTGTGTGGGCTTTAATGGTACCAATATCCTTCCTTTTATAAGACCTCACGAATTGACTATATTAGGCATAATGTATAACATTTTGTCAATAAAGATTCTGTAGTAAGTCAGGTGAAGTTAACTGAATACAATACATTTCTGGCTATGACCGGTTATTCCTTACTATAACCGGTTGATTCTTAGTATATCCGGTTATTTCTGACTGACCGGGTGGATATTGCAAGGTGTATGAAGACATCAATCTTGTAATGGTTATTGTAGCATCCTATATATATATATATATATATATATATATATATATATATATATATATATATATATATATATATATATATATATATATATATATATATATATATATATATATATATATATATATATATATGGCGGGAAACACGGAATGGCGGGAAACACGGAATGGCGGGAAACATATATATATATATATATATATATATATATATATATATATATATATATATATATATATATATATATATTCTCTATATGTCTATATACACCATCTCGTGGCTCTGTAATAAAAATATTTGGTGTGTTATCGTGTTAGTCAAGACTATTGTTCTGTTTCATTGGAATGACTGGCCAGGATGCTGTAAATTTAACAGTCACATGCCTTAAAACATTCTATATTTTTGTCTGTTGGGTCCATTTGTGAAGGAGGCCATTTTCTCCTTGTTGTTGTACCCTGTTTTGTGTCTCTATTGTCTCTGATATTTATTAAACTGTGTCTATAATTACTTTCGTGAGCGTAATGTTGAGTTAATTCTACGAGTGTACGTTGCTGAAGGCGGGAACCATGAAATGGCGGGAAACACGGAATGGCGGGAAACATGGAATGGCGGGAAACACGGAATGGCGGGAAACACGAAATGGCGGGAAACATGGAATGGCGGGAAACACGGAATGGCGGGAAACATGGAATGGCGGGAAACACGGAATGGCGGGAAACACGGAATGGCGGGAAACACGGAATGGCGGGAAACGCGGAATGGCGGGAAACACGGAATGGCGGGAAACGCGGAATGGCGGGAAACACGGAATGGCGGGAAACGCGGAATGGCGGGAAACACGGAATGGCGGGAAACGCGGAATGGCGGGAAACACGAAATGGCGGGAAACACAGAATGGCGGGAAACAGAGCTAATAAGAACTATAAGGAGAATAACACTAACCTTTCTGGTACTGGGCGACTCTGGCGTAGGCGTTCTTCTTGGACTTGGAACCTTTACAGCCCATCTTGAACGCGCCCTTGATCACATGTCGTCACTACACTGAACACTGCGCCTGATGCTTCTTTGTTTTTGTTTCTGTGTTGTGTGTTGGTCGGGTTTTGGATTTTATGATTTTCTGCAGATGGCGTCTGGGACCAGGCTTCCCCCTCCCCTCTTTAATGGGGTGTGGTCTAAGGGGTTGGATGGGGGGAGAGGAGAAGGGGGCAGGGGGAAAAGGGGAGGGGGGGTGAAGAGAGAGAATTTATTGGTGGAATGGGGATTGGATTTTCTCCATGGAAAGACTGATCTAGAGAGGTTAAGGAAAGATCTAGATAAGCTCAATCAGGTGGTTTTAGCTGCTTTTAGACCCTAATTGAACATATTGGCGCTCATTGTGGTGGTGTGGGGGTGGTGGTGGTGTGGTTGTGGTGATGTAAGGTGTAGTGTGGAGGTGGTGATGTGGTTGGTGAGGTTGTATGGGGTTGGGTCTGGCCTCTGGCCGGGCTCGGGGAGTAGAAGAAGGACTCCCAGAAACCTCTCCAGGTATGTTCCAGGTATGGATGTTGGTGTAGTGATGTTGTGGGGGAGTGTGAGTGTGATGGTGGTGTGTGTGTGGTGGTTGATGGAGGAGTGTGTTGGGGAGTGAGTGGTGGTGTTGGGGGCTAAGAAAGAGAGCAATCAGATAATGCCTTTAAGAATCACAGCTAATCTTTTGCTTGGCCTTTGATGCCGGAATACTTGGAAATATATTCTGTGCGCTCTTCAGCGATTGAGTTGCTGTGATGTCAGTATAGAGCAATTAAAAGCCTAGAACTTTAATTCCTAAACAAGGAATGACTTAGACCATTACGGATGTGGGAGATGGAACGATAGGCTTGGAGATGGGCCCAAAAGTGGGCTTTGAGATGGGAAGAAGAGTGGGCTTGGAGAGGTCTCAAGTGAGGGGGTTTGGAGAGAGAGAGAGAGGGGGAAGAACGCCTCTAAATCTCCACAGCGGTGAAGTATCCGAGAGATCTCACCGCTCTCTGTTCATCTTCCTCACTGTAGGCCTCCTGCAGGAGTGACAGGCCAGGCTGACGGAGCTGTGGGAAGAGACAAGGAATCGTTACCACCTCGCTGAGGGAGCTACACACTCGCTACATCAGAGAGCGCCCTCCTACGACCACCACACCGCCAGCTACGACGGTACTGAAGTCCAAGGACGTCACTTGTGGCATCTTCACTGACGGCTGAGCTGACTCGCCCTCTCTAAATATTGTAGTGTTTACGTCAGCAAGGCTCAGAGTTCGGCCTTGAGTGCCACAGTAACGGAAGGGGGGCCACAGTAACAGGAGGGTGCCACAGTAACGGAAGGGGGGCCACAGTAACAGGAGGGTGCCACAGTAACGGAAGGGGGGCCACAGTAACGGGAGGGTGCCACAGTAACGGGAGGGTGCTACAGTAACGGAAGGGGGGCCACAGTAACAGGAGGGTGCCACAGTAACGGAAGGGGGGCCACAGTAACGGGAGGGTGCCACAGTAACGGAAGGGGGGCCACAGTAACAGGAGGGTGCTACAGTAACGGAAGGGGGGGCCACAGTAACGGGAGGGTGCCACAGTAACGGAAGGGGGGGCCACAGTAACGGGAGGGTGCCACAGTAACGGAAGGGTGCTACAGTAACGGGAGGGTGCCACAGTAACGGGAGGGTGCCACAGTAACGGAAGGGTGCCACAGTAACGGGAGGGTGCCACAGTAACGGGAGGGTGCCACAGTAACAGGAGGGTGCTACAGTAACAGGAGGAGTGCCACAATAACGGAAGGGAGGCCACAGTAACGGAAGGGAGGCCACAGTAACGGAAGGGGGGCTACAGTAACGGAAGGGGGGCTACAGTAACAAGAGGAGCGCCACAGTAACGGAAGGGGGAGGGCCACAGTAACGTCACCCACCCATTACTGTGGGTAATTACTGTGAATTGATTAACGTGAGTTCAATGACGAATCAACGCTAATCGGCGATATCAATGCTAATCAGCTTATCAACGCTAATCGGCGTTATCAACGTTAATTAGCGCTGAATTGACATCATTCTTGGCTACTCAATCCACTCTAAAGCTTCGACGCATCTACGTGACGACGTAGATAAGCTTAGATAAGCGTAGGTAAGCTACATACGACGTGAAAAAACTTAGACGCATCCAGAGTTTCATAGCTTAAAGCACTTGAAACACGAGAGACTCAGAGAGTCTCACATTTGCTAATCAGTTTCCTAGAGAACTAGATTGTCCCAGCCGATCAGAGCCCAGGAGGAGGCTGAGGATCTGATGCTGGGAGTGGGGGGGGGGGGGGGGGGGGGGAGGGGGAGGAGATCAGGTCTTCGCGCCATGACCCAAAAGATTATGTGTAGTTTTGGGTACATATGCCCGGGCATACCATCGTGACCTGAAAAAAGCATTCTGGCCTAAAAATTGGACATTGTGGCTCATACACATTGGAGCCCGATAACCCTGCCTGGGGTCTGGTCTTGTGTGGCCCCTGCTATCATCAGATCTCATGGCCCGCAGTATCTGATATCCTGAGCCCCTTAATATCTGATATGGCTCTCCTGGTGTCTGATATCCTGACCCCTCCTAATATCTGATATGACCCTTCTAGTATCTGATATCCTGACCCCTCGTAATATCTGATATGACCCTTCTAGTATCTGATATCCTGACCCCTCGTAATATCTGATATGGCTCTCCTAGTATCTGATATCTTGACCCCTCGTAATATCTGATATGGCTCTCCTAGTATCTGATATCCTGACCCCTCCTAATATCTGATATGACCCTTCTAGTATCTGATATCCTGGCCCCTCGTAATATCTGATATGACCCTTCTAATATCTGATATCCTGACCCCTCCTTGATATCTAATATGGCCCTCCATACATATATATATATATATATATATATATATATATATATAAAATATATATACATATATACATAAAACTACATATATAGTCCAAATATAACCCAAAACTACATATTCTCTTTTTGGGTCATAATTTCTTAACTACAGAATATGTATGAAGCCTCTTTTATACGAACGTATTTATAAAAAGCGCGTCTACCAAGACTTCTAATTCGGGTTTATAGTTTCTTTTAGACATTTTAAAAGCTTTTTTGAGTGAATAATTTTTTTTTTATTTTTTAAAGGGATGGGGTTATGTGTCTATATATTTTCCTGAGTGATTCTTCTGAGTGATTTGAGTAGGAGTCAGGTGGCCAAAATTGACACATGTGAACACGATAACATAGTGACACATATATGATACGCTGGAGACACAGGTGAACACGATAACATATTGATATATATATGTTACGCTGGAGACACAGGTGAACACGATAACATATTGATATATATATGTTACGCTGGAGACACAGGTGAACACGATAACATATTGATATATATATGTTACGCTGGAGACACAGATGAACACGATAACATAGTGACACATATATGTTACGCTGTAGACACAGGTGAACACGATAACATAGTGACACATATATGTTACGCTGGAGACACAGATGAACACGATAACATAGTGACACATATATGTTACGCTGTAGACACAGGTGAACACGATAACATAGTGACACATATATGATACACTGGAGACACAGGTGAACAAAATAACATAATGACACACATATATCTAACGCTAGAGACACAGGTGAACACGATAACATCGATAACATCCATCAGAGGGGCCAAACACTCCCGTATTTCTTACAGGAACTAAAAACAAGATATCTCTTTAATCGTTATCAGTCCCAGTGGAAAATAAGGGGAAAATAAGGGGAAAATAAGGAAATGACAATCATCACCACATAGGGAAATATGCAGATCAAAAAAATAGCTCAAAAACTCGACAAAATGCCCTGAAGTTAGTGGTAAGACTGGTCCCTGATCTTAAAGATCTGAGCTTTAAGGAACGGCTGAGACATTATAGATCTTACCTCCCTGGGGGTGTGTGGGGTGTGTGGGGGGGGGCATCGGGTCAAGTCAAGGCTATATTTTATCATTCAAATTAGGGGGGGGGGAATAATTGAGTAGTTAGTGCAAGTTTGGGTTCGATTCTCGAGGCGATGTGAAAAAGGAGTTTGGCCAACGTCTTCTTTCATCTCATGCCTCTGCTCACCTAGACGGAAAGTATATAATGATTAAATAATTAATAGATTAAGCCTAAAGTTTGGGGAGGGGGCTTCAACAGGCGTGACAGGACCACTATTCCCCTCTATGGGCAACCATTAGATGACACACATTAGGTTTTGAGGCGGGACCAAAGAGCCAGAGCTCAACCCCCGTAAGCACAATTAGGTGAGTACACAGTGAATGAGGGGAGAGGGATAATCCTCATGAGTCATGAGGGTGTGAGGAGGCTGCTCAGCGTGAGGGCTGTCAGCAGGAATAAACAGGAGGATGAGGCGGATGAGTCTAACTCATAATTCGCAAGATGTGATCAACATGAAATAAATTGGATGGTATATTGCACCAGGCGGCCGGGGACTGAGAGCTGGGACCCAAGAGCTGATGCTCGCAATACAAGCACATATATGGTAGTGCATATAGGTGAGTATATGATAAATACAAATATGCACCTGCGCATGCGCTCACACACATGTGGTGGAGGCTGACTCCATACACAGCTTCAAGTGTAGATATGATAGAGCCCAGTAGGCTCAGGAACCTGTGCACCTGTTGATTGACAGTTGAGAGGCGGGACCAAAGAGCCAGAGCTCAACCCCCTGCAAGCACAACTAGGTGAGTACACACACACACACACACGCACACACACACACACACACACACACACACACACACACACACACACACACACACACACACACACACACACACACACACTGGGGGCCTCGTAGCCTGGTGGATAGCGCGCAGGACTCGTAATTCTGTGGCGCGGGTTCGATTCCCGCACGAGGCAGAAACAAATGGGCAAAGTTTCTTTCACCTTAAGTGCCCCTGTTACCTAGCAGTAAATAGGTACCTGGGAGTTAGTCAGCTGTCACGGGCTGCTTCCTGGGGTGTGTGTGTGTGTGTGGTGTGGAAAAAAAAAAGTAGTTAGTAAACAGTTGATTGACAGTTGAGAGGCGGGCCGAAAGAGCAAAGCTCAACCCCCGCAAAAACACAACTAGTAAACACACACACACACACACACACACACACACACACACACACACACACACACACACACACACACACACACACCTGTGCTTGAGAAAGAGACCTGCTCGCTTACAACCACAACAAAGTCACGTCATCGAGGATAAGACAGGAGAAAGGAGTTCTTGAGTCCTCCTTAAGATATGATCCTCACCCCCCCTCTTAACGCCTCTAAACAGAGCCAGATGATGACTGCGCGATGTAGGTCACCACAGATACCCTTAGAGCCAGAGGTAGGCTCTATAGGCGCTGTAGATCACCATAGAGGTTTATAGAGCCAGAAATGGACATTACACCAAGGCTATTAATCACCAAAGACATATATAAAGAGTATTGATCGTCAAAGGAATATTAAAACTTGGGAAACATCTAAGAAACATCTCTGTTGCCTCGCCAATAAACCTGTATCTCATATTACGGCCGTGAGCCAAATTGTAAAGTGAATGCAGCTACAGGGAACATGATTACGATATACAAGATACCTTCGAGCCTATATGTTAGTGACCTTGCAAGAATGTACTTATTATTATCATTGTCTGAACTAATACAACTTGGATTCAGCGAAAACGGGAATAGTCGATCAAGTTTGAAAGTGGAAAATTCGAAAAAAGTTGAAAATTTGAAAAAAGTTGAAAATTTGAAAAAAGTTGAAAATTTGAAAAAAGTTGAAAATTTCAAAAAAGTTGAAAATTTGAAAAAAGTTGAAAATTTCAAAAAAGTTGAAAATTTGAAAAAAGTTGAAAATTTGAAAAAAGTTGAAAATTTCAAGAAACTATTGAAATTTTGAAAAGAAAGTTGAACATTTGAAAAGAAAGTTGAAAAATTTAAAAGAAAGTTGAACATTTTAAAAAATAGTTGAAAAATTGAAAAAAATGAAAATTTGAAAAAAATGAAAATTTAAAAAAAAATACAGTACACATGTATCAAGAGTAATGCACAGATGGTACGTTGTATAGGTCCTTAGGAGGACGGGCTTAGAATAGGAGACTTTAGACCGACAGTTTCTTGGCGCTGAATGGTTGAAATTCTTAGGAGCAACAGCCTTTAAGAATAAGAAGAGAAGTGTTTGGGCAGCATTTAAGAATAAGACAAGGGAGCCAATCAGAACGCCGGGCGTCCAACAGCCCATCCTCCTGTTATTGTAGTACTTATAGTAATGATGAGGACCATAGTATATATACCGACTTACAATTAGTCAAATTATTGACTAATTTGACAGTCGGTATATATACATAGTATATATACCGACTTTCTTACAATTAGAAAAGTAGAAATCTGAACTATTGAGTTGGACAAACTGGAATTTTTTTTTTTCTTGTGTTGCTTTGACAAACTAAAGTAACCTAACCTTCCTAGGCCTAATACATGATATCTGAGGCCTAATATAGTACATATGTGTACTATACTAGGCCTTGGATTATTTAAGTTTGTGTTTCAGCTTTATTTTTAAAGAATTCCTTACTAGTCAGTATAATACTATGTAAAAGCTAAGTATGTACGAATTCGTGACTATTGACGAATGTCATAATAGGTACTATCTTAACAGAGGGATGGGTTTACACACACACACACACACACACACACACACACACACACACACACACACACACACACACACACACACCACACACACACACACACACACACACACCACACACACACACACACACACACACACACACACACACACACACACACACACACCACACACACACACACACACACACACACACACACACACACACACACCACACACACACACACCACACACACACACACACACCACACACACACACACACACACACACACACACACACACACACACACACACACACACACACACACACACCACACACACACACACACACCACACACACACACACACACACACACACACACACCACACACACACACACACACACACACACACACACACACACACACCACACACACACACACACACACACACACACACACACACACCACACACACACACACACACACACACACACACACACCACACACACACACACACACACACACACACACACACACACACACATACATTCCATCATTATTTGTATATTTTCTCAACTACACTCAATCTTATTTATTTATATATTTTTCAACACAACGATTCCACGGCACTTTGTAATGAAGGGGGGCGGGGGGGTGATTGTGGTGGTGGAGGTAGGCTGGTGGAAGAGGAGGGGGGGGGGGGTGAGTAGAAGGGGGGGTGTAGAGGGTTAGAGACCTTTAGATAGTGTGAGTGATATTATTGGGGGGGGAGCAGCATAGTGAAGCATGTGGTGGTGGAGGAGCAGCATAGTGAAGCATGTGGTGGAGGGAGAGCAGCATAGTGAAGCATGTGGTGGTGGAGGAGCAGCATAGTGAAGTATGTGGTGGAGGGAGAGCAACATAGTGAAGCATGTGGTGGTGGAGGAGCAGCATAGTGAAGTATGTGGTGGAGGGAGAGCAACATAGTGAAGCATGTGGTGGTGGAGGGAGAGCAGCATGGTGAAGCATGTGGTGGAGGTGGAACAACATAGTGAAGCATGTGGTGGAGGTGGAGCAACATAGTGAAGCATGTGGTGGAGGTGGAACAACATAGTGAAGCATGTGGTGGTGGAGGGAGAGCAACATAGTGAAGCATGTGGTGGAGGGAGAGCAACATAGTGAAGCATGTGGTGGAGGTGGAACAACATAGTGAAGCATGTGGTGGTGGAGGGAGAGCAACATAGTGAAGCATGTGGTGGAGGGAGAGCAACATAGTGAAGCATGTGGTGGAGGTGGAACAACATAGTGAAGCATGTGGTGGTGAAGGTGGAACAACATAGTGAAGCATGTGGTGGAGGTGGAGCAACATAGTGAAGCATGTGGTGGAGGTGGAGCAACATAGTGAAGCATGTGGTGGAGGTGGAACAACATAGTGAGCATGTGGTGGAGGGAGAGCAACATAGTGAAGTATGTGGTGGAGGGAGAGCAACATAGTGAAGCATGTGGTGGAGGTGGAACAACATAGTGAAGCATGTGGTGGTGGAGGGAGAGCAGCATGGTGAAGTATGTGGTGGAGGGAGAGCAGCATAGTGAAGCATGTGGTGGAGGGAGAGCAGCATGGTGAAGCATGTGGTGGTGGTGGAACAACATAGTGAAGCATGTGGTGGAGGTGGAACAGCATAGTGATAGCACACCACACTCAAGGGGAAAAACTATACCTTACAGGAGGATATCACCTCACAGGACTACGTTATCTCATAGGAGTATGTTATCTCACAGGAGTATGTTATCTCACAGGAGTATGTTATCTCACAGGAGTATGTTATCTCACAGGAGTATGTTATCTCACAGGAGTATGTTATCTCACAGGACTACGTTATCTTACAGGAGTATGTTATCTCACAGGAGTATGTTATCTTACATGGAGCGAATACATGCAGCTGGGGGGGGGGGTCCTGGATGGTGGTGAAAGAGGGGGGTGTGGGGGGGGGGGGAGTGTAATGACGTCAGAGGATAGGAGCCTGCAGTGTAGAGGAAGGACCGTAGGAGGCGAGGATAGGCGTCCTACCCAGCACTAGGGACGATATGATATCTGGCTCACCCTCTCTGATCCATTCAACTGTGATGTCACCAATTTCTATCGTGGTTTATCTCTGATGGAAGTAACGTTATTGGCCTCTCCGGAGCGGGTTTAACACCTCGGGGTACTGGGAGGTTGGCACTGGGAGGTGACTAGTATAACAGGGGGTTCGGGGATAGTAACGGAGGATGAATTGGCACTAACTGGCACTAGAGAGGGCCGGTGGTGTGGTGGACGCGGCGCGGTGCGTGTGTACCGTGCCGCCCTCTAACGGGCACTGACTAGGCAGTCTGCTGGAGACCCAGACACCCGCCGGCCCTCCCATGAGTCCTCCCTTCCTCCCTCCCTCCATCCCTCCCTATACCTCCCTCCCTATCCCTCCCTCCCTACCTTCCCTATCCCTCCCTCCCTACCTTTCAACGTTTTCACCGGTACGCGCACACACACACACCTTCCCACACCCACCCAGGCTCCATACCTGTGTCCCCTTGTTCGTGCAATGCCTTTCTCTACCCTGTCAATTCCTGTGAGGATTTTGTGGATGGTAATCATGTCTCCTCTAACTCGGTCTTGTCTTCTAGTGACGTGAGGTTAAATTCATCTGGTCTTTCCTAGTAGCTCATACCCTTCTATTCCAGGGACTATAAGGGTGGTGTGTCTCTTTTGATCTTTCTCTGACTTTGCTTTGGGTTTATTTTTATATGGAATCCACGCTGGAGCTGCATACGGCAGGTTTGGTCTGACATGCGTTATATAAGGTTGTGCAGGATTCCTTACACAGGTTTTTAAAGGCAGTTGTTATAGTGGTGAACCTAGCATACGCCGCTGATGATATCCTTTTTTGGTGTGATATCATTCTTCGTTATCTTGAAGTTATCTTGAGATGATTTCGGGACATAGCGTCCCCGCGGCCCGGTCCTCGACCAGGTCTTCTTTTTGTTACACATCCCCCAGGAAGCAGCCCGTAGCAGCTGTCTAACTCCCAGGTACCTATTTACTGCTAGGTGAACAAATGCATCAGGGTGAAAGAAACTCTGCCCATTTGTTTCCGCCTCCGCCGGGGATCGAACCCGGAACCTTAGGACTACGAATCCAGAGCGTTGTCCACTCAGCCGTCAGGCCCCAGATCTTTCTCTTACCTGACTCTTGAAGGATTTTATCTCCCAATTTGAGTCGTCATACCCACGTGGCGTTGTGTTTACATTTGAGTCCCCATACCCACGTGGCGTTGTGTTTACATTTGAGTCGTCATATCCACGTGGCGTTGTGTTTACATTTGAGTCGTCATATCCACGTGGCGTTGTGTTTACATTTGAGTCGCCATACCCACGTGGCGTTGTGTTTACATTTGAGTCGTCATACCCACGTGGCGTTGTGTTTACATTTGAGTCGTCATACCCACGTGGCGTTGTGTTTACATTTGAGTCGTCATACCCACGTGGCGTTGTGTTTACATTTGAGTCGTCATACCCACGTGGCGTTGTGTTTACATTTGAGTCGTCATACCCACGTGGCGTTGTGTTTACATTTGAGTCATCATATCGGGTCGAGGAGGGGAAGGAATTATCAGGGGAAAGCGTTAAGCCATCACGACTATATAGCACTTGGAAGAAGCCAGGATAATGGGGCAAAATCCAGGCGCAGACACACATCAAGATGTTCCACGACTTAAGATAACATTCACTCCAAATATCTATACCATCTATACGGGGCTACTCATGCCCGTGCCACCTCTTGTGGTGGATCAATCTTCATCAATCAATCAATCAATCGGGTGGTCACTTGAGCCGGAAAGCTGACATTAGCAAGGCAGCAGCTGGAGACGTCAGCGCATTTTTCCTCAAGTTACGTGGAAGTCTTGAGAGAAGTTGAGCATCTTCAACTTTTACACGCGCGGCCTTTGGCTGCTCAGACTAGCATTTATCTGTTCAATTGTTCAATATATTCTTTCAGTTGTCCAGATTGGCTGTCTCCAAGATCTTATAACAGTGTAGAAAAACACAGAGAAATCGCATTAATGTGATATATCAATAACCAAATCCAACAGCAGCCTTGAAGTCGGTTCGAACTTACGGTTAGGCTTCAGTGGAAGCCTCGGGACCCTAGTGGGTGCTATGTACTCTAGTGTACATAGTGTACTATGTACACTATGTACTCCAGGTTGCAATTCTTTTGACCATATCGTGGCGTAGTCGACTAGAGCGCGCCTGGGAACACCCAGTGCATAGGTTCGATCCCCCATCACGGCTCCTGTTGTATTTGTTCATTTGTATAAAGGATTAGAATGCGTCTTTTGGTGATTGTACTTTGGATTTAACTGGAGTGAATGGTTGATGTATTCTTATAAATGTCACCTCGCGGGAATTGTAATGCACCTTCAAACTGGAGGGGATAAGGCTGTGTGGTTCACTAGAACCACAGGGCGTACAGGACCGAAACGTTGTCGTTTCGACTGTCGAAAAGAGAGAGAGAGAGAGAGAGAGAGAGAGAGAGAGAGAGAGAGAGAGAGAGAGAGAGAGAGAGAGAGAGAGAGAGAGAGAGAGACCACGGAAGAAGAATTGAAACAGGAATTTCCTGAAGTACTTTCGTATTTAATGATACATCTTCAAAAGGGTCTATTGGCCCAAAATTATTATTATCGTATTATTAAATACGAAAGTACTTAAGGAAATTCCTGTTTCAATTCTTCCTCCGTGGTCTGACACTCACATTTTTCATCACGTGTTAATTTTCGGGATTTACACACACACGTGTGTGTGTGTGCGTGTGTGTGTGTGTGTGTGTGTGTATGTACTCACCTAGTTGTACTCACCTAGTTGTGTTTGCGGGGGTTGAGCTCTGGCTCTTTGGTCCCGCCTCTCAACCTCTCATGTGTGTGTGTGTGTGTGTGTGTGTGTGTGTGTGTGTGTGTGTGTGTGTGTGTGTGTGTGTACTCACCAAGTTGTGCTTGCGGGGGTTGAGCTCTGGCTCTTTGGTCCCGCCTCTCAACCGTCAATCAACAGGTGTGTGTGTGTGTGTGTGTGTGTGTGTGTGTGTGTGTGTGTGTGTGTGTGTGTGTGTGTGTGTGTGTGTGTGTGTGTCTATATTACGCCTAAAAAAAATCAAAGGACACAATTCCCATAACGGTCCAAGACGGACCGAAACGTCGCTGTCTCTTCATCTTCTGGGATATGTGGTCTGGTCATCACATGGTGTAAAGGTGTATGTGGAACACTATGTTGGACCAACATAGGGAAAACATGACAAATAGATTTGGTGGATTTTTTTAAGGGGGGAGGGCCATATTTTGCCCATATTTTCCCTATATTTCTTCGATAATTTCCCCATGTTTTCCTGTATGTTCCGCTGCCCTGTGAAGATGGGGAATAGGACATTGATGGTGATAATGATGAAGGTGATGATGATAATTGTGATGATGGCCTGAGGGCCAGAAACAACATCTGAAGGCCACCAATGACGTCTGAGGGCCATCAATGACGTCTGAGGGCCATCAATGACGTCTGAGGGCCACCAATGACGTCTGAGGGCCACCAATGACGTCTGAGGGCCACCAATGACGTCTGAGGGCCACCAATGACGTCTGAGGGCCACCAATGACGTCTGAGGGCCACCAATGACCTCTGAGGGCCACCAACTTCAAACAGGGCCACCAAGTCCAAGAGAATTGACTCTTGCTGTTGGGTAGTTAAGCCAGGTTGTTAACCTCGGCATCAGTAACCACTTACTGTGGCCAGAGAGATAATGGACTCATCGATGAGTCAAGACAGTTACTCAGGTTAATGGTCGTCGCGAGCTGTTGAACTCCCTCCTTGAATTACCTGCAATAATTGTTACCTGGATGTATCATCTGCCTCACAAGATGCTCTCGGAACCCTTGTATTGACACGTGTCCTCGCTTTGACATGTGTCCTGGACTAATCATGTGTCCTGGACATAACGTGTCCCCACACACACGTGTCCGCTTCAACTCGTGGACTCTCCTGCTATCTGAACTATCGCCAAATGATATCTTAATCTTGCTGTTCAGGTCTTCAGGTTTATATCAGACATTAAATGAATTTACATTTGAATCGTCGCCAGTTTTGGTCTAGTGGGCGTGGTACTAGATATGCTATCTTGAGATGATTTCGGGGCTTTTAGTGTCCCCGCGGCCCGGTCCTCGACCAGGCCTCCCCCCCAGGAAGCAGCCCGTGACAGCTGACTAACACCCAGGTACCTATTTTACTGCTAGGTAACAGGTTCATCAAAGCGAAAGAAACTCTGCCCATTGTTTCTCGCTGGCGCCTGGGATCGAACCCAGAACCACAGGATCACAAGTCCAGCGTGCTGTCCGCTTGGCCGACCGGCTCCCAGAAAAAAAGTGTATGGAGCGCCTGCCTGGCTGAGGTTCGAACCCTTCATGGGGGAAGAGTTTTTCTGATGGCTTGGAGACCATTCAAGCTTCCCAGAGGCTTGAATGGGGCTTGGGGCTAATCTCAGCCCTAGTGATGAGCCTTGGGGCTTTTGACGTCATCCTCCACTCTTGTGGATGGCAATAGTGGTTATCTTGTGGTTATCTTGAGGTTATCTTGAGATGGTTTCGGGGCTTTAGTGTCCCCGCGGCCCGGTCCTCGACCAGGCCTCCAGGCATGTCAGGTGGGCATGCAATTAGGTAATTAGAGGTGGTAATTAGTCTTCAGGTGGATAGGGAAGACGCCTGGAGGTGGGTGGATAGGAGAGATGGACGGTATGGTGGAAGATACGAGGGGTGAGGGTTTTTGGCGCGCGTGGGTGGGTGGTGGCGACTGTGACGTCATGGCTGCCTCTCCCTGCCCGCCAACGCACTCGCGCGCACACACACGCATATGTTCACGCATACACACACACACACACACACACACACACACACACACACACACACACACACACACACACACACACACACACACACACACACACACACACACACACACTATCTTCAAATGTAGATATGATAGAGCCCAATAGGCTGAGGAATCTGTACACCAGTTGATTGACGGTTGAGAGGCGGGACCAAAGAGCCACAGCTCAACCCCCACAAGCACGACTATCTGAGCACAGATATCCAACGTGGTTCGTACAGAAGGGTAAAGACACTAAACATCTACGCTACTGTGCAAGAAATGAAGAATCGAGGAGATATGGTAACGACATACACGATTCTCTGGCAAATTTATAAGAATGACAAAGAAACATATTTTGCATAAAACAGGATAGAACATTTTAGAAATCATTTGTAACAATATACAATTAAGTAATAGAAGATAATTCAGTAGTTTTAAATTTGGAAGATCGGGGGTCATTTGATTAGGCAAGCGTCAGCTAGTAAGGCGGGGCCCAGGAGCCTGAGTACACACACACACTGGTTGACATGAAAATAAGAACACAGTGAAACATTACATATATGTGTTGTCATTTGAAAGGTCAGAAGGAGACGGGCTCCGGTCAGAAAAGCATTCACTGATTATGTCAACTTCGGCAGGTGATGGAGTGCTGAGCTGTAGGGCCCGGGAGCTGGAGATCGACCCGCCAAGCCGAGCCAGGTGAGTAATCATCTCGAGTAATTACGTAAGCGTGTGTGTCTTGTTACTCAGGTGACACTAGAGAGGGGCTCGTGTCACCTAAGACATGAGACAACTGCCGGGGGATATATTTAGTGTGTGGCACCCGGGGTGATGGCACTCGGGGTAGTGGCACTCGGGGTGATGGCACTCGGGGTGGTGGCACCCGGGGTGGTGACACCCGGGGTAGTGACACCCGGGGTGGTGGCACTCGGGGTAGTGGCACGTGGGGTGATGGCACCCGGGGTGATGGCACCCGGGGTGGTGGCACTCGGGGTGGTGGCACCCGGGGAGTGCCACCCGGGGTGGTGACACCCGGGGTGGTGACACCCGGGGTAGTGACACCCGGGGTAGTGGCACCCGGGGTAGTGGCACCCGGGGTGGTGGCACCCGGGGTAGTGACACCTGAGGTAGTCCACTATCCACGAGTGCCAGTCTTATTGATCATTCTCCTCCTGGAATGTGATGTCTCCTGCGTCAACATTTACACTACTCAAGCTCACAGATGTAATCACTCTACTGCCTTCTCTTGGGGGCACCATTCCTTCCCTCCGTCCCATCCCAAATCCTCTTCCTGACCTCTTCCAAGTGCTATATAGTCGTAATGGCTTGGCATTTTCTCCTGAAAGTTCCCCGTCCCTTCCCTTCGGATAATTATATTTCTATCGCAATACTTTTATTAATTATAATTGTAAGGGCGCA
>NC_091225.1:19669853-19702353 GCF_040958095.1 Procambarus clarkii
CGAAGGAGCAAGTGCCCAACCGAAGGAGCAAGTGACCAACCGAAGGAGCAAGTGACCAACCGAAGGAGCAAGTGACCAACCGAAGGAGCAAGTGACCAACCGAAGGAGCAAGTGACCAACCGAAGGAGCAAGTGACCAACCGAAGGAGCAAGTGACCAACCGAAGGAGCAAGTGACCAACCGAAGGAGCAAGTGACCAACCGAAGGAGCAAGTGACCAACCGAAGGAGCAAGTGACCAACCGAAGCAGCAAGTGACCAACCGAAGCAGCAAGTGACCAACCGAAGCAGCAAGTGACCAACCGAAGCAGCAAGTGACCAACCGAAGGAGCAAGTGACCAACCGAAGGAGCAAGTGACCAACCGAAGGAGCAAGTGACCAACCGAAGCAGCAAGTGACCAACCGAAGGAGCAAGTGACCAACCGAAGGAGCAAGTGACCAACCGAAGGAGCAAGTGACCAACCGAAGGAGCAAGTGACCAACCGAAGGAGCAAGTGACCAACCGAAGGAGCAAGTGACCAACCGAAGGAGCAAGTGACCAACCGAAGGAGCAAGTGACCAACCGAAGGAGCAAGTGACCAACCGAAGGAGCAAGTGACCAACCGAAGCAGCAAGTGACCAACCGAAGGAGCAAGTGACCAACCGAAGGAGCAAGTGACCAACCGAAGCAGCAAGTGACCAACCGAAGCAGCAAGTGACCAACCGAAGGTGCAAGTGACCAACCGAAGGAGCAAGTGCCCAACCGAAGGAGCAACTGACCAACCGAAGGGTCACGTGCCCAACCGAAGGAGCAACTGACCAACCGAAGGGGCACGTGCCCAACCGAAGGCACAACTGACCAACCGAAGGAGCAACTGACCAACCGAAGGCACAACTGACCAACCGAAACAACAACTGACCAACCGAAGGCACAACTGACCAACCGAAGGCACAACTGACCCACCGAAGGAGCAACTGACCAACCGAAGCAACAACCGACCAACCGAAGGAGCAACTGACCAACCGAAGAAACAACTGACCAACCGAAGGCACAACTGACCAACCGAAGGAGCAACTGACCAACCGAAGCAACAACTGACCAACCGAAGGAACAACCGACCAACCTAAGGAACAACCGACCAACCGAAGGAACAACCGACCAACCTAAGGAACAACCGACCAACCGAAGGAACAACCGACCAACCTAAGGAACAACCGACCAACCAAAGGAACAACCGACCAACCGAAGGCACAACCGACCAACTGAAGGCACAACCGACCAACCGAAGGCACAACTGACCAACCGAAGGCACAACTGACCAACCTAAGGAACAACCGACCAACCAAAGGAACAACCGACCAACCTAAGGAACAACCGACCAACCAAAGGAACAACCGACCAACCGAAGGCACAACCGACCAACCGAAGGCACAACTGACCAACCGAAGGCACAACTGACCAACCGAAGGCGCAACCGACCAACTGAAGGCACAACCGACCAACCGAAGGCGCAACTGACCAACCGAAGCAACAACTGACCAACCGAAGGCGCAACCGACCAACTGAAGGCACAACCGACCAACCGAAGGCGCAACTGACCAACCGAAGCAACAACTGACCAACCGAAGGCGCAACCGACCAACCGAAGGCGCAACTGACCAACCGAAGCAACAACTGACCAACCGAAGGCGCAACTGACCAACCGAAGGCACAACTGACCAACCGAAGGCGCAACTGACCAACCGAAGGCACAACTGACCAACCGAAGCAACAACTGACCAACCGAAGCAACAACTGACCAACCGAAGGCGCAACTGACCAACCGAAGCAACAACTGACCAACCGAAGGCGCAACCGACCAACCGAAGGCGCAACTGACCAACCGAAGCAACAACTGACCAACCGAAGGCGCAACTGACCAACCGAAGGCACAACTGACCAACCGAAGGCGCAACTGACCAACCGAAGGCACAACTGACCAACCGAAGGCGCAACTGACCAACCGAAGGCACAACTGACCAACCGAAGGCACAACTGACCAACCGAAGGCACAACTGACCAACCGAAGGCACAACTGACCAACCGAAGGCGCAACTGACCAACCGAAGCAACAACTGACCAACCGAAGGCGCAACTGACCAACCGAAGGCACAACTGACCAACCGAAGGCACAACTGACCAACCGAAGGCACAACTGACCAACCGAAGCAACAACTGACCAACCGAAGCAACAACTGACCAACCGAAGCAACAACTGACCAACCGAAGCAACAACTGACCAACCGAAGCAACAACTGACCAACCGAAGCAACAACTGACCAACCGAAGCAACAACTGACCAACCGAAGCAACAACTGACCAACCGAAGCAACAACTGACCAACCGAAGCAACAACTGACCAACCAAAGCAACAACCGACCAACCGAAGCAACAACCGACCAACCGAAGCAACAACCGACCAACCGAAGCAACAACCGACCAACCGAAGCAACAACTGACCAACCGAAGCAACAACTGACCAACCGAAGGCACAACTGACCAACCGAAGCAACAACCGACCAACCGAAGGCACAACTGACCAACCGAAGCAACAACCGACCAACCGAAGGCACAACTGACCAACCGAAGCAACAACTGACCAACCGAAGGCACAACTGACCAACCGAAGCAACAACTGACCAACCGAAGGCACAACTGACCAACCGAAGCAACAACCGACCAACCGAAGCAACAACCGACCAACCGAAGCAACAACCGACCAACCGAAGCAACAACTGACCAACCGAAGCAACAACTGACCAACCGAAGCAACAACTGACCAACCGAAGCAACAACCGACCAACCGAAGCAACAACTGACCAACCGAAGGCACAACTGACCAACCGAAGCAACAACTGACCAACCGAAGGCACAACTGACCAACCGAAGGCGCAACTGACCAACCGAAGCAACAACTGACCAACCGAAGGCACAACTGACCAACCGAAGCAACAACTGACCAACCGAAGCAACAACTGACCAACCGAAGGCACAACTGACCAACCGAAGCAACAACTGACCAACCGAAGCAACAACTGACCAACCGAAGCAACAACTGACCAACCGAAGCAACAACCGACCAACCGAAGCAACAACCGACCAACCGAAGCAACAACTGACCAACCGAAGCAACAACTGACCAACCGAAGGCACAACTGACCAACCGAAGCAACAACCGACCAACCGAAGGCACAACTGACCAACCGAAGCAACAACCGACCAACCGAAGGCACAACTGACCAACCGAAGCAACAACTGACCAACCGAAGGCACAACTGACCAACCGAAGCAACAACTGACCAACCGAAGGCACAACTGACCAACCGAAGCAACAACCGACCAACCGAAGCAACAACCGACCAACCGAAGCAACAACCGACCAACCGAAGCAACAACTGACCAACCGAAGCAACAACTGACCAACCGAAGCAACAACTGACCAACCGAAGCAACAACCGACCAACCGAAGCAACAACTGACCAACCGAAGGCACAACTGACCAACCGAAGCAACAACTGACCAACCGAAGGCACAACTGACCAACCGAAGGCGCAACTGACCAACCGAAGCAACAACTGACCAACCGAAGGCACAACTGACCAACCGAAGCAACAACTGACCAACCGAAGCAACAACTGACCAACCGAAGGCACAACTGACCAACCGAAGCAACAACTGACCAACCGAAGCAACAACTGACCAACCGAAGCAACAACTGACCAACCGAAGGCACAACTGACCAACCGAAGGCACAACTGACCAACCGAAGCAACAACTGACCAACCGAAGGCACAACTGACCAACCGAAGCAACAACTGACCAACCGAAGCAACAACTGACCAACCGAAGCAACAACTGAGCATGGCTAATAAAATATAAATAAAAGCAACATTAACACAAGCGTGAGTGACAGCAATGTTGCACAGCGTGAGTGACAGCAATGTTGCACAGCGAGAGTGACAGCAATGTTGCACAGCGTGAGTGACAGCAATGTTGCACAGCGTGAGTGACAGCAATGTTGCACAGCGAGAGTGACAGCAATGTTGCACAGCGTGAGTGACAGCAATGTTGCACAGCGTGAGTGACAGCAATGTTGCACAGCGTGAGTGACAGCAATGTTGCACAGCGTGAGTGACAGCAATGTTGCACAGCGTGAGTGACAGCAATGTTGCACAGCGTGAGTGACAGCAATGTTGCACAGCGTGAGTGACAGCAATGTTGCACAGCGTGAGTGACAGCAATGTTGCACAGCGTGAGTGACAGCAATGTTGCACAGCGTGAGTGACAGCAATGTTGCACAGCGTGAGTGACAGCAATGTTGCACAGCGTGAGTGACAGCAATGTTGCACAGCGTGAGTGACAGCAATGTTGCACAGCCTAAGTGCTGACAGCAACAAGGCCGAGGGAAACAATGCAAACAGCGACGCAATTGCAACTTTCGTGTCTCTCAGTCCTTGCAATTAATGCCGACCAATCCAGAAATAAATTGAGAGAGCCTTCTCTTGACAAAGCGGATAAGAATGTGCAGTTTAAAGACAATTTAGCTCCACTTCAGTGATTGGCTTTCCCAGGCCGGCAGGCAGGCTGGCAGGCAGGCAGGCAGGCAGGCAGGCAGGCAGGCAGGTAGGCAGTCAAGCAGGCAGGCAGGCAGGCAGGCAGGCAGGCAGGCAGGCAGGCAGGCAGGCAGGCAGGCAGTCAAGCAGGCAGGCAGGCAGCCAGCCAGGCAGGCAGCCAGCCAGGCAGGCAGTCTCCCTATCTAGACAGGCAGGCAGGCTCCCTATCTAGCCAAGTCCGGTCTCTCAGGCAAGCCAGGTCTTCCTACCCTAACTCATAAATGTGAAGGAAATTTAGAAGCATTAATACACATTCTAATTGTCAAATATTGGCCTCTGCGATACGATGAAATGTGTAACCTTTCGGGGAGTAAACATGATAAATTAGTTACTTCTCTGACACTGTGGATCTTGGAAGGTCATTGGCTCTATGCCAACTGCTGTTAACAATGATTTAGCCCTTTGAACGAGGTCATTCATTTCACTCCACTCAGGTGAATTGCCCCTCCCCCCCCTTCCCCACCCCCATTGAGCACAGACCAGTTTTACTCGAGTTTTGAACTGTGATCAGAAGCTCGTCTCGAGGAGATATTGTACCAATAAGAAATGCTTGAGTCAACCCTCATTCTGTTCCATGCTACGTTTTTTTTTTGTAATTAGTGTATAATACATACTACAGGCAATCTGTACTGTAGTTATGTGCGCGGGCAACCTGTCCCTCCTACAACCTGTCCCTCCTACAACCTGTCCTCCTACAACCTGTCCCCCCTACAACCTGTCCTCCCACAACCTGTCCTCCTACAAAGAACGTCGCATTTCGCTCGTATGCGTTACATAAGGCCCAAAAATTGTCGTACTAGAAAATGCAAGCGACTGGCGTGAAAGTGACGTCCTGTCCCGTTTTCTGTTTTGGGTCCTCTGGCAGGTTAGGAGAGACTACTTTAAATTGACCGGATAATCTTACTAATTAATATCAAGCCTAAAGAAACAAACATACACTCGAATTTGTTAAGCCTAACTTGGAAGATAGATGACTAGATATAAATGCGCCTCTCACGGCTCAATAGGCCTACTGCGAATTACTAATCACCATTATATCCTCATGGGAGCAGGACACGCGACCCAGAGTTAAAAAAAAGACATATGACTTACGACCCAATCAACCATGTATCAACCAGACAGCTCAATCAAATATTCCAGTGAACCTTCGCAAGATCTCACCCACACGACACAGGAACATTAAATAGGAGCATGATACATGACACATAGCAAGACACATGACACATAGCAAGATACATGACACATAGCAAGATACATGACACATAGCAAGATACATGACACATAGCATGATACATGACACATAGCAAGACACATGACACATAGCAAGACACATGACACATAGATACATCAAAAACCTTCCACAAGGTTTGATCAGAGCGACAAGCTCCATAACATTGTCTATCGAGAGCCAAATCGTCGAGAGTGAGAGTGAGAGAGAGAGAGAGAGAGAGAGAGAGAGAGAGAGAGAGAGAGAGAGAGAGAGAGAGAGAGAGAGAGAGAGAGAGAGAGAGAGAGAGAGAGAGAGAGAGTGAGAGAGTGAGAGAGTGAGTGTGTGAGAGTGTGTGAGTGTATGAGAGAGTGTGTGAGAGAGTGTGTGAGAGAGAGAGTGAGAGTGAGAGAGAGGGGGAGAGAGTGAGTGAGTGAGTGAGTGAGTGAGTGAGTGAGTGGTGTGTGTGTGTGTGTGTGTGTTGTGTGTGTGTGTGTGTGTGTGTGTGTGTGTGTGTGTGTGTGTCAGACAGCACCATCAACGCCCTGACAAAGGCACCGCTGGTCGAAGGCCTCCGAACACACACACTGATGAAAAGTGAAGATGACAGATGGTATGGGCTACGACGCAACACAACTCCTCTAAATTGCAAGAGACACGGTGGCCAGGTAGGCGGTGAGGACACTTCGCGGCCAGCCCAGCCGGCCCGGAGCACATACAACACGCCCCCACCAGCCGGCCCGGAGCACATACAACACGCCCCCACCAGCCGGCTTGGAGCACATACAACACCCCCACCAGCCGGCTTGGAGCACATACAACACGCCGCCACCAGCCGGCTTGGAGCACATACAACACGCCCCCACCAGCCGGCTCGGAGCACATACAACACGCCCCCACCAGCCGGCTCGGAGCACATACAACACGCCCCTACCAGCCGGCTTGGAGCACATACAACACGCCGCCACCAGCCGGCTTGGAGCACATACAACACGCCCCCACCAGCCGGCTCGGAGCACATACAACACGCCCCTACCAGCCGGCTTGGAGCACATACAACACGCCGCCACCAGCCGGCTTGGAGCACATACAACACGCCCCCACCAGCCGGCTTGGAGCACATACAACACGCCGCCACCAGCCGGCTTGGAGCACATACAACACGCCGCCACCAGCCGGCTTGGAGCACATACAACACGCCCCCACCAGCCGGCTCGGAGCAGACACGCGGGTTAGGTTACGACCAGCGAGCAGCTCCAGCTTAAGGTGCCTTGGGTGTAGCTTTAGCAAGCATACCTGGCTACAGAGTTCTGCCTGGTAATGGAAGAGGGGCGCGAGAGAGGAAGGAAGAGCAAGAAAGGGCAGGAAAAGGAGGAGGCAGAGGAAGAAAAAGGGACGTAAAGACGACAAAGAGAAAGAAACGGTGAGGTACAGTCATATTTCTATCATTCCTATCTACTCAAAACTCGGCTTATTTTTAGCCACGAATGTCCCCACAGCCTGATAAGCCATATTATAAAGTTAAACCGCACCTTTTCACCCCAACATTGCCCCTCTTACTCGTCTACTCCATTTGCGTCTTAGATCCAACATAGCACCATAGAACCAGCATCTATTCCATACCTGCATTACCGAGAGGGCCCACTGCCATTACTGTGACCTATTCCGCAAAATAGACCTACATTACGACACCAATTTTAACAGGAGGTGGAGGGTGGGAAAGAATTATTTGAGCCATAAATTTCCTACCCAGCTGAGAGTCGATCGTGAAGGGACACACACCCACACCTCTAAAGTCTTGCCAATGCATTTCGCCAGATGATTGATTGATGAAGATTAAACCACCCAAAAGGTGGCACGGGCATGAATAGCCCGTAAGTGGTGGCCCTTTTGAGCCATTACCAGTATCAATAGATGATACTGGAGATCTGTGGAGGTGAGACTGCACCCTGCGTGACGGGAGATGTCTCCCGTGTTGGCCAGATGGCCCTCCGGCAGTGAAATACAATGACCGGCTCTCAGATACAATGACCGGCTCTCAGATACAATGACCGGCTCTCAGATACAATGACCGGCGCTCAGATACAATGATCGCCGGTGGTGGGGTGGACACCGGCTATCAGCGCTAATCCCACAGGTATTTCTCCTGTGGGATTATCGCTTCCTTGCTCGCTTTCCCACGCACGCGCGCGCGCTCACGAACGCCTCCTCCCCAAGGGGAAACAAAAACTAGCTTCCTGCCGAAAAGAAAGGTCCCCAAGACAGCGCTTAAATCCTAACGAACAATGGAAATCCACGACAGGTTTTGTATTGTGATAATTTTGGAAGACAAAGCTGGGTTTTTTTCCCACCCTTGGTCCAGATACCTTAAAAAAAAAACAGAAGACTTACGGGAGCATTGAGGCGTGTTATGTCTAATACAAGTCGCCATTATATCTTTTTTGGAGATGGTGAAAGTCAAATTCTCTATCTGGCGTAGGAATTGTATAATACGTGAGTAAATATGTATCACAATACATGTGTATTCCTGTATGGATATATCTAGACACTATGGGTCCAGGACGTAACCAAGCCAAGGGAACTAACTATCAGGAGAAAGCGTCAAGCCATTACTACTATATAGCACATGGAAGGGGGGGGGGTTAGAATAATTACGGGCTCACCATAGCCCGTGCTACATGGAAGCTAAATCTAAAAGAAGAACAAACGTCAGGATAAGGATTTGGGATGGGACAGGGGGGGGGGGGAAGGAATGGTGCCCAACCACTTGGTAACGGTCGAGGATTGAACGCCGACCTGCATGAAGCGAGACCGTCGCTCTACCGTCCAGCCCAAGTGGGTCGGGTCCGTCTCATTTTCGAGAAGAGACGAGACCCCAGAGACCCCAGAGACCCCAGAGGACCCCAGAGACCCCCAGAGACCCCAGAGAAGAACAATTCAACAATAGCAGCTGACACGCTCCTGGGAGTTCTTCTACTGCCCAAGCCCGGCCTGAGGCCCAGGCTTGACTTGTGAGAGTTGGTCCACCAGGCTGTTGCTTGGAGCGGCCTGCAGGCCCACATATACCTGGTTGATGGGGTTCTGGGAGTTCTTCTACTGCCCCAAGACCGGCCCGAGGCCAGGCTTGACTTGTGAGAGTTTGGTCCACCAGGCTGTTGCTTGGAGCGGCCTGCAGGCCCACATATACCTGGTTGATGGGTTCTGGGAGTTCTTCTACTGCCCAAGACCGGCCGAGGCCAGGCTTGACTTGTGAGAGTTTGGTCCACCAGGCTGTTGCTTGGAGCGGCCCGCAGGCCCACATATACCTGGTTGATGGGTTCTGGGAGTTCTTCTACTCCCCAAGCCCGGCCCGAGGCCAGGCTTGACTTGTGAGAGTTTGGTCCACCAGGCTGTTGCTTGGAGCGGCCCGCAGGCCCACATATACCTGGTTGATGGGTTTCTGGGAGTTCTACTACTCCCCAAGCCCGGCCCGAGGCCAGGCTTGACTTGTGAGAGTTTGGTCCACCAGGCTGTTGCTTGGAGCGGCCCTCAGGCCCACATACCCATCACAGCCCGGTTGATCGGCACTCCTTGGAGGAATAAATGTAGTTTCCTCTTGAAAATGTCCACGGTTGTTCCGGGAATATTTCTTATGCTTGCTGGGAGGACGTTGCGTAAGAAATATTGCCGGAACAACCGTGGACATTTTCACGAGGATTATGCTCCAGTATGGATTATTTAACATCACGCTCGCAAACTTTCCTTTATCACCCGCAGATAACATTCACCCGCAGATAACATTCACCCGCAGATAACATTCCCTCGCCTCCCTCCCGCTATAACCAATACCTGTAAGATAGGTTCCCTTGAGGTGCTTCCGGGGCTTAGCGTCCCCGCGGCCCGGTCGTCGACCAGGCCTCCTGGTTGCTGGACTGGTCAATCAGGCTGTTGGACGCGGCTGCTCGCAGCCTGACGTATGAGTCGCAGCCTGGTTGATAAGGTATCCTTTGAAGGTGATTATTTGAAGATTACGACAATTCCCCCCTCACCCCTGTGTCAAGCCCGACTTCCCGGTCGGGCCGAGCGGACAGCACACTGGACTTGTGATCCTGTGGTCCCGGGTCCGATCCCGGCCGCGGCGAGAAACAATGGGCAGAGTTTCTTTCAACCTATGCCCCTGTTACCTAGCAGTAAAATAGGTACCTGGGTGTTAGTCAGCTGTTACGGGCTGCTTCCTGGGGGGTGGAGGCCTGGTCGAGGACCGGGCCGCGGGGACACAAAAGCCCCGAAATCATCTCAAGATAACCTCAAGATAACCCCTACTCCCACATGCTTCAAGATATCGTTTCCTAAAGCGACACAAGTTCCCGATGGAATTTACTGTAATGGTCTGTACGTGAGGTTATCTTGAGGTTATCTTGAGATGATTTCGGGGCTTTAGTGTCCCCGCGGCCCGGTCCTCGACCAGGCCTCCACCCCCAGGAAGCAGCCCGTGACAGCTGACTAACACCCAGGTACCTATTTTACTGCTAGGTAACAGGGGCATAGGGTGAAAGAAACTCTGCCCATTGTTTCTCGCCGGCGCCTGGGATCGAACCCAGGACCACAGGATCACAAGTCCAGCGTGCTGTCCGCTCGGCCGACCGGCTCCGTGAGGGGAAATTATGGGATTTGCTGTATTTGGCCGTGTCGGTACATGGGGGGGGGGGGGGAGGGGGTGGCCATGGGCAGTATTTGGTCATGTTTTGTACGTGGGTAAAGAATTCCAGTATTTGGTAATGCTTCGTACGTGGGTAAAGAATTCCAGTATTTGGTAATGCTTCGTACGTGGGTAAAGAATTCCAGTATTTGGTAATGCTCTGTTACCTGGTTGATACCTGGTTGATGGGGTTCTGGGAGTTCTTCTACTCCCCAAGCCCGGCCCGAGGCCAGGCTTGACTTGTGAGAGTTTGGTCCACCAGGCTGTTGCTTGGAGCGGCCCGCAGGCCCACATATACCTGGTTGATGGGGTTCTGGGAGTTCTTCTACTCCCCAAGCCCGGCCCGAGGCCAGGCTTGACTTGTGAGAGTTTGGTCCACCAGGCTGTTGCTTGGAGCGGCCCGCAGGCCCACATATACCTGGTTGATGGGGTTCTGGGAGTTCTTCTACTCCCCAAGCCCGGCCCGAGGCCAGGCTTGACTTGTGAGAGTTTGGTCCACCAGGCTGTTGCTTGGAGCGGCCCGCAGGCCCACATATACCTGGTTGATGGGGTTCTGGGAGTTCTTCTACTCCCCAAGCCCTGCCCGAGGCCAGGCTTGACTTGTGAGAGTTTGGTCCACCAGGCTGTTGCTTGGAGCGGCCCGCAGGCCCACATATACCTGGTTGCTGGGGTTCTGGGAGTTCTTCTACTCCCCAAGCCCGGCCGAGGCCAGGCTTGACTTGTGAGAGTTTGGTCCACCAGGCTGTTGCTTGGAGCGGCCCGCAGGCCCACATATACCTGGTTGATGGGGTTCTGGGAGTTCTTCTACTCCCCAAGCCCGGCCCGAGGCCAGGCTTGACTTGTGAGAGTTTGGTCCACCAGGCTGTTGCTTGGAGCGGCCAGCAGGCCCACATATACCTGGTTGATGGGGTTCTGGGAGTTCTTCTACTCCCCAAGCCCGGCCCGAGGCCAGGCTCGACTTGTGAGAGTTTGGTCCACCAGGCTGTTGCTTGGAGCGGCCCGCAGGCCCACATATACCTGGTTGATGGGGTTCTGAGAGTTCTTCTACTCCCCAAGCCCGGCCCGAGGCCAGACTTGACTTGTGAGAGTTTGGTCCACCAGGCTGTTGCTTGGAGCGGCCCGCAGGGCCACATATACCTGGTTGATGGGGTTCTGGGAGTTCTTCTACTCCCCAAGCCCGGCCCGAGGCCAGGCTCGACTTGTTAGAGTTTGGTCCACCAGGCTGTTGCTTGGAGCGGCCCGCAGGCTCACATACCCACCACAGCCCGGCTGATCCGGAACTTCTCTTAGAAAACCGTCCAGTTTTCTCTTGAAGATGTCCACGGTTGTTCCGGCAATATTTCTGATGCTCGCTGGGAGGACGTTGAACAACCGCGGACCCCTGATGTTTATACAGTGCTCTCTGATTGTGCCTATGGCACCTCTGCTCTTCACTGGTTCAATCTTGTATTTTCTTCCATATCGTTCACTCCAGTACGTTGTTATTTTACTGTGTAGATTTGGGACCTGACCCTCCAGTATTTTCCATGTGTATATTATTTGGTATCTCTCTCGTCTCCTTTCTAGAGAGTGCATTTGGAGAGCTTTGAGACGATCCCAATAATTTAGGTGCTTTATCTCGTCTATGCGTGCCGTATATGTTCTCTGTATTCCCTCTATTTCAGCAATCTCTCCTGCTCTGAAGGGGGAAGTGAGTACTGAGCAGTACTCGAGACGGGACAGGGGTACGTTGGTAAAACAAATAATAAATACTGTAGTGGAGATTCTTCAGAATTATTGCTTCGTTGTATAACCCCCCCCCCCTCCAACACCTCTATATAGAATAGAGAGGTGTTAGAGGTGTTAGAGGTGTTGTACTGCTGTACCCACACTCGTTCTGTAACGAGTGTGGGTACAGCAGTAACCAGTGTGGGTACAGCAGTAACCAGTGTGGGTACAGCAGTAACCAGTGTGGGTACAACAGTAACCAGTGTGGGTACAACAGTAACCAGTGTGGGTACAACAGTAACCAGTGTGGGTACAACAGTAACCAGTGTGGGTACAGCAGTAACCAGTGTGGGTACAACAGTAACCAGTGTGGGTACAACAGTAACCAGTGTTGGTACAGCAGTAACCAGTGTGGGTACAACAGTATCCAGTGTGGGTACAACAGTAACCAGTGTGGGTACAACAGTAACCAGTGTGGGTACAACAGTAACCAATGTGGGTACAACAGTAACCAGTGTGGGTACAACAGTAACCAGTGTGGGTACAACAGTAACCAGTGTGGGTACAGCAGTAACCAGTGTGGGTACAACAGTAACCAATGTGGGTACAACAGTAACCAGTGTGGGTACAGCAGTAACCAGTGTGGGTACAACAGTAACCAGTGTGGGTACAACAGTAACCAGTGTGGGTACAACAGTACAGAGCAACCACAGACCCGACATTAACAAGTCTCTCTCAAAAGGAAGCCAAGAACTAAGGATGCCGAACACATGACTGCGTCCATTCAAACACACGAACTAATTTGAACTCCACAAACCTCCAACGGTCACCCTTGGAGCACAGGCGCCACAAGAGACCTCCAACGGTCACCCTTGGCGCACAGGCGCCACAAGAGACCTCCAACGGTCACCCTTGGAGCACAGGCGCCACAAGAGACCTCCAACGGTCACCCTCGGAGCACAGGCGCCACCAGAGACCTCCAACGGTCACCCTAGGAGCACAGGCGCCACCAGACCTCCAACGGTCACCCTCGGAGCACAGGCGCCACCAGAGACCTCCAACGGTCACCCTCGGAGCACAGGCGCCACCAGAGACCTCCAACGGTCACCCTCGGAGCACAGGCGCCACCAGAGACCTCCAACGGTCACCCTTGGAGCACAGGCGCCACCAGAGACCTCCAACGGTCACCCTTGGAGCACAGGCGCCACCAGAGACCTCCAACGGTCACCCTTGGAGCACAGGCGCCACAAGAGACCTCCAACGGTCACCCTTGGAGCACAGGCGCCACCAGAGACCTCCAACGGTCACCCTTGGAGCACAGGCGCCACAAGAGACCTCCAACGGTCACCCTTGGAGCACAGGCGCCACCAGAGACCTCCAACGGTCACCCTTGGAGCACAGGCGCCAACGTTGTTGTTATAGATTCAGCTACTCGGAACAAGTTCCCAGTAGCACGGGCTATGGTGAGCCCGTAACTTACCTGGCACAGGAGCGGGGCAAGAAGCACGGGCTATGGTGAGCCTCTCGACCTCCAACGATTGATTGATAAAGATTAAGCCACCCAAGAGGTGGCACGGGCATGAATAGCCCGTAAGACCTCCGTCCAGATTTACTACATAAACATCTCTGGTGCTGTCGACGAGTCACAATAACGGGGCTGAAGTATGTTGACCAGACCACACACTAGAAGGTGAAGGGACGACGACGTTTCGGTCCGTCCTGGACCATTCTCAAATCGATTGACTTGGACCATTCTCAAGTCACAATCGACTTGAGAATGGTCCAGGACGGACCGAAACGTCGTCGTCGTCCCTTCACCTTCTAGTGGTCAATAGTGGTCTGGTCAACAAACCCTGGTGCTGTAGGTCAATAATTTCCACGGTACAAACAATTCCGGGAACTGACCGGCCATTAAGTCGACATCACAATAAATCTCTTTTACGGAGAGTCAAACTTCTGGAAATACTGCACTCAGAGACGAGTTGTTCAATGTTCTTTGAACCTTTTTCAACATCGTAATCTCTGGGGTTCCGTTCACCCAGAGGTTCTGATGAACGGGGAATCTAGCGCTCATCCGTAAAGAACTTAGTCTAGCTGCTATCCTCTTTGACCAGTGAAGACATGACAGGCTTCATATGCCAGTGGACTTCTCTAGGTCGTTGGGGCACCCCCCCCCCCCCTAACGGGTAGAGGGGGGAGAACCATGAGGTGGTTCCGAGGATCAATGACCCATCACTCCGGTCCTTGACCAGAACTGATAACGCCTAATAACCTACGTTATTAGGCGGGTTACTACTAACCAACTAGGTGAATACGTTGAGCCAATAATCACTAGGGGCCCAGGAAACGTTAATATTGCGTTGGTTTCAATTCCCCCTAAACCACCGCATTTATTACGGTGGGGGGTCGATATCGTGAACAAAAATATGTCGTGTTCACTAAGGCTGGCCAATTTTCAACCCCTATAACCACGTCTGGGAAGGAGGGAGAGAGAGAGAGAGAAGAGAGAGAGAGAAGATTAAGCCACCAAAAGGTGGCTTGGGCATGAATAGCCCATAAGTGGTGGCCCTTTTGAGCCATTTCCAGTATCAATAGATGATACTGGAGATCTGTGGAGGTGCAACTGCACCCTGCGTGACGGGAGATGTCTCCCGTGGAGAGAGAGAATTGTGAAGAGTCTATAAGAGGGCGTAGAGGAGCAAGGGGGGGGGGGGGGGGCGTAAGCACCATGGAACACAAGAGGCTCAGCATTAATGATGTTTTAACACTGCGAGGCGGTGGGGGGAGGAGGTAGGGGGCGTCGGCCCCTTTGGCAGTCTTAGGTGTTGATCTGACCCTTTGATGCAAACTGCAGACGGAGATCCTACTACCCTGGCCCTGGCCCCATGGTGTGTGTAAACCTGCCCCCCCCCCCCCACACACACACATCCTAAGCTACAGATTAGGCTAAGATAGGCCTAGCCTACTAGGCTAGGCCTACCTGCGGTATTACTAAGCACCACGAGTCTACAGGTTTCCTCCTGTGGCCACGTATCAGTCGTAACAGGAAAAGAAGTTGGTGTGGAATTTGACAGAACTGATGGTAATCCAGGCATCGAACCACACCATGGGAGGAATTCGTGATGAGAGGGAAAAAGCTAAATGCATGATACACAAGCACACGCGTATTTGATTGATGACCAGACCACACACTAGAAGGTGAAGGGACGACGACGTTTCGGTCCATCCTGGACCATTCTCAAGTCGATTGTAACTTGAGAATGGCCCAAGTCAATCGATTTGAGAATGGTCCAGGACGGACCGAAACGTCGTCGTCCCTTCACCTTCTAGTGTGTGGTCTGGTCAACATACTTTAGCCCCGTTATTGTGACTCATCGCCTGCCCACGTGTATTGACTACAAATCACACAGCTGATCAATTCTCCAGGTGGCGAACATCTGCATGTTGTTATCAAGCGTTATCTGGCCTTATCAGCTGACCGCGTCGCGGCCACATACCCTGCCAAGACATACCCACACACCAGGATATCATTTACGCCTGTATATCCTGTTATATTTTGACCTAAAATTCAATTTCTTGCTTTATTATGCACCCCATACCCATCCCGTGGTGTGAAGGATTACAGAGGCACATAATCGGTTCAGGAACTGAACCCCTCTAGTTCGTTTAGCTAAGCAAATAACAATCTTTTGACGCTAGTTATAAAATGATTAATGTTATATATACATGTGTACACATACTCATGTATACATATACATAAAACTCGACATAATTCCCCACTATATGCAAATAGCTAGAAAACGTACTCACCTGACTCAGTAGAGATGAGTGAATAACGCAAACAGTCCGTTTTGTTTACACTGTTGCCTCTGATCCCTGGCTAGTCAACAGTGTTCAACGGTACGACACCGACTCACTGAGATCCTGATAATCTCCAGACAAAGGGTTGCACAGTAAATCAAGCACTAGCACGTTGTAATGCTGAGGGCAGCGAGGGTGGACACAGCGGCGTCCTCAGCAGGCGTGGTGACAGTGGCGTGACAGTGGCTGACTGAGTGAGGAAGTAGCAGCAGCAGCAGCAGCAGCAGCAGCAGCAGCAGCAGCAGCAGCAGCAAGTGCCCACAGAGCCCTCCCCTCACCCCTGCCTGACCACCAACAGGAAGTGAATCACCTCACGTAAATTTCATGGGGCTAGACATGAGTAACGTACCACGCATCTTTCGCCATTGCTACACCTTACTCATCAGTCCAATTGCCTCACTCACCTCACTAGATTTACTTTATACACGCACCAATTGACTCACAATTACAGAAGTTACAGCCCCGCTCCTGTGCCAGGTTAAATCCACTAGGGGCTCACCATAGCCCGTGCTACTTGGAACGTTGTGTTCCCAGTAACTGAATCTTAAACAACAACAACTCACAATTAGCTTTGCCTTACGGAATGGCCAAGATTTGCTGCGGAGACGCAAGCATGTGGCCTTGAAGGAACCAATACGTTTGTCCTGCTGAGAGCGTGTTTGCATCATGTGAAGATGGCGTCATTCTGCTCCCTCTCTCCACATTAGTCATGACTGAATCACACACACACACACACACACACACACACACACACACACACACACACACACACACACACACACAGCCGCTGAAGTGGCCACATTCTTTCTGCGTCTCGTCCACTCTCTCAATTATCCAGGGATCATATCCTGGAACACCGACCTGGATTATTTATCCAGGGATTATCCTGGAAGATGAGCACCGCAGTTCATGCGTGTCTTGGGCCATTCCGTCAGGTATACTGAGATGTCCGGTTGGTCCACCACTCCTTCGGGGGCGTCTCAAGACACCGCCTCAAGCAGCAGCCCTTCAGACCATACAAGCCTGGCCCCCAGGCCGGGCTTGGAGGGAGACGCTAACCCTCTCTGAACACTCTAGTTGAACAGGCTCTTAACTGGAAGAACACAACGCTCCTGTTCACTAAGTGGGCTGTATACTGCACCCGCAGGCGAGGCAGTAGAAGGCTCTCTCACACCAGTTGGGAAGAACACCATTAACTGTGGGTTCCCTCACCAACCAGCCTCGTTATCACCGCCTCCCGATAACCCACGAGAGATAAGGCACGAGTACGCGACGCGAGCACATTCTTATATCAAGGCTATCAGGAAGTACACGGCCGATAAGGGGAAAAGTTGGACTTTTCAGGAAACGGGCGAACTAGGTCGTTAACGTATCATCCGGTGAAGCCAACTGGCTATTACATACCCATTAGGGAAAACTCCTGTGTAGCAGATCCCATTAAACAATGGGATGTAAGATGCTCCCGGACGCAGGTTCGAATCCTCGTCACGGCCCTTGTGGATTTGTTCATGGGATGTAGGTTTTGAGAAAATATTGGGAGAAAGAATAGGGGGAAGGGGGATAATCCCCCCTTGTCCCTGCTCCCCACAAAAGGGACACCCCCCCCTATTGGGGACTATGTAGACCCCCTACAGGTGTCCCCACTCCTCCTCCCAACACTGGGAACACCTTTTTAGGGGGAGGAAGGGGAAGGGGGGGGGGACAGGTGACCTTGCGGAAGTCCTCCCTCTCTACACAGGGGGAGGGAGTGTCCAATCTGTCCCCCCTCCCTCATCAGGACCCAGGTGTTGCCTCCCACATGTGTTTTCCTCACTCAACGGGAACACCTGCCACAGGTGTGCACACATGTGCCAGTCTACGGCTCATACAAACGAGGCTGGGTGTCGTCAACGGGTGTGGGGGTGTAACCAACGGGTGTGGGGGGCAGGCCAACGGGTGTGGGGTGTAACCAACGGGTGTGGGGGCAGGCCAACGGGTGTGGGGGCAGGCCAACGGGTGTGGGGTGTAACCAACGGGTGTGGGGGGGGCAGGCCAACGGGTGTGGGGTGTAACCAACGGGTGTGGGGGCAGGCCAACGGGTGTGGGGGCAGGCCAACGGGTGTGGGGGCAGGCCAACGGGTGTGGGGTGTAACCAACGGGTGTGGGGGGGCAGGCCAACGGGTGTGGGGGGGCAGGCCAACGGGTGTGGGGGGGCAGGCCAACGGGTGTGGGGTGGCAGGCCAACGGGTGTGGGGGTGTGGCCAACGGGTGTGGGGTGGCAGGCAAACGGGTGTGGGGTGTAACCAACGGGTGTGGGGTGTAACCAACGGGTGTGGGGTGTAACCAACGGGTGTGAGGTGTAACCAACGGGTGTGGGGTGTAACCAACGGGTGTGGGGTGTAACCAACGGGTGTGTGGTGTAACCAACGGGTGTGGGGTGTAACCAACAGGTGTGGGGTGTAACCAACGGGTGTGGGGTGTAACCAACAGGTGTGGGGTGTAACCAACAGGTGTGGGTTCACACCCTTTGAGAAGGAGTGCCTCTCACCGTGAAGCGCTGTGAGACACAATAGCTATAATGTTTTTTTTTTCTTCAAGTTATGACAAGTTGACAAGGAGGCCTGGTCGACGACCGGGCCGCGGGGACGCTAAGCCCCGGAAGCACCTCAAGGTAAGTTACCTTATTGTTCAATTCAAAAACTACAATCTTCCGGCAAGTTCAATTCCCAAGGTACTTCAAGTTTCCCTTCATCTCCCTAGTCTTCCCTTCAGAAGCTCAACACACATCTACTCTCCTCCTAGAGACAAGAAGACAGTTGAACTGATTGAAATTGAAATTGAAATTGAAATCAGTTTATTGAGGTAAAATACACACAAAGGGATGAGGTAGCTCAAGCTGTTCTCACCCCGTTCAGTACAACGTGTTCATATTATGTTATATCGTGTTCATATTATGTTATATCGTGTTCATATTATGTTATATCGTGTTCATATTATGTTATATTATACAGACACACACACAGCAGTTGAGAGGCGGGACCAAAGAGCCAGAGCTCAACCCCCGCAAACACAACTAGGTGAGTACACACACACACACACACAATTTTTAAACAATTCAGTATACTAACTTTATTATTAGGGGGCTTCGTAGCTTGGTGGATAGCGCGCAGGACTCTTAATTCTGTGGCGCGGGTTCGATTCCCGCACGAGGCAGAAACAAATGGGCAAAAGTTTCTTTCACCCTGAACGCCCCTGTTACCTAGCAGTAAAATAGGTACCTGGGTGTTAGTCAGCTGTCACGGGCTGCTTCCTGGGGGTGGAGGCCTGGTCGAGGACCGGGCCGCGGGGACACTAAAGCCCCGAAAGCATCTCAAGATAACCTCAAGAAGATACTATGCTGTACTTGCAACATCAGTATTCTGAGTGACTCACTACTGTGAGAAAGCGCTGACTTGGTGTTGAAAAAAAGAATGATATCCAAGGCGTGCAATTCCTTGAGAAGTGCTAAATGCATCTGTGGTTGCATTTCAATGTTGCAACCAATCATATCATCAGAAATTGAAATTGAAATAAGTTTATTGAGGTAAAATACACACAAAGGGATGAGGTAGCTCAAGCTATTCTCACCCCGTTCAGTACAACGTGTTAGTACATACATAGACACACATCACAAACAATAAACCTGTTACCAAACATTCTGATATCATCAGAGGTGTTCACATCAACCAATAGAAACTTGGCTGGCTGAAGTCCACTCAGTATTTGAACTCTTTCATGTTCAGACGAGGAGTCACAATAACGTGGCTGAAATATGTTGACCATATGTTAGGGCGCCGGTCGGCCGAGCGGACAGCACGCTGGACTTGTGATCCTGTGGTCCTGGGTTTGATCCCAGGCGCCGGCGAGAAACAATGGGTAGAGTTTCTTTCACCCTATGCCCCTGTTACCTAGCAATAAATAGGTACCTGGGTGTTAGTCAGCTGTCACGCGCTGCTTCCTGGGGGTGGAGGCCTGATCGAGGACCGGGCCGCGGGGAAACTAAAAAGCCCCGAAATCATCTCAAGATAACCAGACCACACACTAGGAAGTGAAGGGACGACGACGTTTCGGTCCGTCCTGGACCATTCTTAAGTCGATTGTGACTTGAGAATCGACTTGAGAATGGTCCAGGACGGACCGAAACGTCGTCGTCCCTTCACCTTCTAGTGTGTGGTCTGGTCAACATTCTTTAGCCCCGTTATTGTGACTCCTCGCCTGCATGTTCTTTCTTACAGGGAAGGAATGTAGTCTCCTTTGTCCTTACAGTTTATGAATAAATCACTCGTGTGCAATCTATGACCTTCAAGCCTAGTCCAAGAGCAAGTTCTATCGACTGGGCATGGTGCCCAACCACTTAAGACGGTCGGGGATTGAACTCCGACCTGCAAGCGGGCGAGCAAGCATCGGTTTACACACGTCGTAAAAAGACCAGTCAACAGGTCCAAATCTGACCTCCAGTCCATCATACTGCCAATTACCTGTCTACCGGGCGTCCACTAGCCTACAGATTACGGGCTCACCATAGCCCGTGCTACATAGACACTTCCTCCTGAGTAGCTAAATCTGAACCAACATAGCCTACTGGGAAGAAGTCACTTTTACTGGTTATCTTGAGATTATCTTGAGATGATTTCGGGGCTTTAGTGTCCCCGCGGCCCAGTCCTCGACCAGGCCTCCACCCCCAGGAAGCAGCCCGTGACAGCTGACTAACACCCAGGTACCTATTTTACTGCTAGGTAACAGGGGCATAGGGTGAAAGAAACTCTGCCCATTGTTTCTCGCCGGCGCCCGGGATCGAAGCCGGGACCACAGGATCACAAGTCCAGCGTGCTGTCCGCTCGGCCGACCGGCTCCCTCTGGGACCAACCTATACGGTGGCCGCCTTAAACGGGCTATCTATACCGGAGTCCCGGGGCTACTATCAGCGTTGTACTCTAAGAGGTCTATAATGTGGGTGTAGAGGTCTATAATGTGGGTCTAGAGGTTTATAATGTGGGTCTAGAGGTCTATAATGTGGGTCTAGAAGCCTATAATGTGGGTCTAGAAGCCTATAATGTGGGTCTAGAAGCCTATAATGTGGGTCTAGAGGGCTATAATGTGGGTCTAGAGGTCTATAATGTGGGTCTAGAGGTCTATAATGTGGGTCTAGAAGCCTATAATGTGGGTCTAGAAGCCTATAATGTGGGTCTAGAAGCCTATAATGTGGGTCTAGAAGCCTATAATGTGGGTCTAGAGGGCTATAATGTGGGTCTAGAGGTCTATAATATGGGTCTAGAGGTCTATAATGTGGGTCTAGAGGTATATAATGTGGGTCTAGAAGCTCGTCCACCAAGGCTGCCACCCCCCCCCCCTCCCCTTCCCCTTGCTTTAGAGCTATAGCTAAAGGGTTCACTACCGCCATGCCCCCACTCCAAACACCACTTAAGTAGGTTAGAAAATCTTCCTATCCCGCCTCGCACTCCTTCCCCAATCTCTCCCTTTCTCTTTCTGCCTCCTTCATTCCCTCCCCCACCTTAACCCCCTCATTCCCCTCCCTCTCCCTCTCCAACAACAATTGGGCATTAGGTTATGTGGTGTGGGAGTGGAGGCGAGAGGCACTCTCCAGGCGGAGAGGGTACTAGGAAAGGCAGGCACTTGGGGGGGTCATAGAAGGGATCTAGAAGACACACTCTAGGAAAGGCAGGCACTTGGGGGGTCATAGAAGGGCACTAGAAGACACACTCTAGGAAAGGCAGGCACTTGGGGGGTCATAGAAGGGATCTAGAAGACACACTCTAGGAAAGGCAGGCACTTGGGGGGTCATAGAAGGGCACTAGAAGACACTCTAGGAAAGGCAGGCTCTTGGGGGGTCATAGAAGGGCTCTAGAAGACACACTCTAGGAAAGGCAGGCTCTTGGGGGGTCATAGAAGGGCACTAGAAGACACACTCTAGGAAAGGCAGGCACTTGGGGGATCATAGAAGGGATCTAGAAGACACACTCAAGACTGTAAGGGTGGTGGGGAACCCATCAGCGTAATGCGTGCCAACGGCCTGTTAACCTGACACTCACTGGGCCAAACTTCACAGCAAATGAGATTATTAAAGTAGGAAGAGGTGGACGGGGGGTTATCTTGAGATGATTTCGGGGCTTTTTAGTGTCCCCGCGGCCCGGTCCTCGACCAGGCCTCCACCCCCAGGAAGCAGCCCGTGACAGCTGACTAACACCCGGGTACCTATTTTACTGCTAGGTAACAGGGGCATAGGGTGAAAGAAACTCTGCCCATTGTTTCTCTCCGGCGCCTGGGATCGAACCCAGGACCACAGGATCACAAGTCCAGCGTGCTGTCCGCTCGGCTCCCTAGTCCTACACTTGGCTCCTAGGGTCCTACACTCCCACAATGCTACTCCCAGAATAAGTCACACACTCCCACATCAACCCAGTCCTACCAGGGTACTCCCAGATGAGGCGCCGAGCAGAATCCTGCGCCCCAGAAGGATCTCCCACAATTACCTGGCAACAGAAGGAGTCAGTGTCGACGGCGCCATCCGGTATCGGGGCCCAGGCAATCAGGCAAGGTAAACATGCACCCAGAAAGCCAAAACTCGAGGCTATAAGCACCGCCAATTCAAAAAGTTTCACGGAGAGGCCTATAGGAGGCCTACCTTGGCTACCTTGAGGTGCTTCCGGGGCTTAGTGTCCCCGCGGCCCGGTCGTCGACCAGGCCTCCTGGTTGCTGGACTGATCAACCAGGCTGTTAGACGCGGCTGCTCGCAGCCTGACGTATGAGTCACAGCCTGGTTGATCAGGTATCCTTTGGAGGTGCTTATCCAGTATAGGCCTACGGTCTATAGGTCTATATGCAAGCAATGAGTCACAATAACGTGGCTAAAGTATGTTGACCAGACCACACACTAGAAGGTGAAGGGACGACGACGTTTCGGTCAGTCCTGGACCATTCTCAAGTCGATTGACTGTCGATCAAGCACAATCGACTTGAAAATGGTCCAGGACGGACCGAAACGTCGTCGTCCCTTCACCTTCTAGTGTGTGGTCTGGTCAATATAGGTCTATATATTATGATTATATTGCACGTCGAGGGGATTGGGAGGGGGGGGGGACGAGAGACTACAATATGCCAAAGGGAAAAAAATTGATCCCAACCGCTTGGAGCATCGGGAAATCGAACGCCGACCTTGCAACAAGATAGGAGGCCGCCGCTGTACCAACCAGTCCAAATGGGCGGCGTAAAACAATTTACAGCAATGTAAATGGGCCGCAAACCCTGTAAAACGCAGACGACATTGCGGCGTCTTCAGCAGAACATTAAACAAGTCCCTGCTCCTTGCAAGCTCTCGCTAAGATGTTGGATAATTGCCAAAAGAGACAAGGAGAAAATGGAAACTTAAGGATCAAGGGGACACTGGAGCAATCTCCAGATGCTTCTTTAACCTGTCCTTGAGTTATCTTGAGATGATTTCGGGGCTTTTAGTGTCCCCGCGGCCCGGTCCTCGACCAGGCCTCCACCCCCAGGAAGCAGCCCGTGACAGCTGACTAACATCCAGGTACCTATTTTACTGCTAGGTAACAGGGGCATAGGGTGAAAGAAACTCTGCCCATTGTTTCTCGCCGGCGCCCGGGATCGAACCCGGGACCACAGGATCACAGTCCAGCGTGCTGTCCGCTCGGCCGACCGGTTCCTCTTACTCAAAAAGAGGTTAATTGTTCAATAAATCCCTGAACTATATGTTTAACAAATCTCTAACCCTGTCCATGGAGGACAGAAAAAATGTATATTGACCAGACGATATTGACCACTAGAAGTTAAAGGAACGACGACGTTTCATCGCCTGCGTAAGAAAATGTATATATATGCTGGTTAGCATTGTAAATGTCTGGCCACGTCTGTGGTAGAAAATAATAATAAAAAAAAACTCAAAGCACTACACTTCTTATGCAACTGACCCCGACGTAAATATTGCGGTGGTTTAAGGGGGGGGGAAAAAACATAGGAAAACTGACGCTTCATAGACCTAATAATGGGTCCGGTAGCTTGCGTTAGTAGCAGCCTAGGTTCTGACGCTTTTGGGTTGGCTAAACCACTGCAATTTGTACGGAGGGGAATCGATAGAACGGACAAGAGAACGGGTAACAGAACGAGAAAACGGAGACGAGAACGAGAAAACGGGTAAGAGAACGAGAGAACGGGTAAGAGAACGAGAGAACGGAGAAGAGAACGAGAGAACGGACAAGAGAGAACATGAGAGAGTGTACTAAGAGCTTGTGAAGAACAACACAATAACTTGAAAAATGTATGATGCGCAGCATAATGAATCAAACTCCGTGCACAATAACTCACTAAATATTGAGAAGGAAGGGGAAGTAGCCGTCTGTGTGAGTGTATGTACACATACATACATACATACATACATACATACATACATACATACATACATACATACATACATACACACACCCCCTCCCTCCCTCCCTCCCTCCCTCACTCCCTCCCTCACTCCCACTCACTCACTCTCATGTCTCACCCACCAAACTGTCCCCACCACGCAGACGCAGACACCAGTCGGCTCCCAGACTGGTAACCTTGATTGTAAACAACTGCTACCACCGCCTTGATTGCCTGGTAACCTTGGGCCAGATTCACGCAAGCACTTACGAACCTGTACATCTTTTCTCAATCTTTAGCGGCTTTGTTTACAATTATTAAACAGTTAATGAGCTCCGAAGCACCAGGAGGCCGTTTATAACAATAACAACAGTTATTTGGCAAGTTTTCATGCTTGTAAACTGTTTAATACGTGTAACCAAAGGAGTTAAAGACTGAGAAAAGATGTACACGTTTGAAAGTGCTTGCGTAACCGCTTCGTGAATCTGGCCCCCCTTGGCTAGTGAAGAGCAGCAGGAAGAGAAGTCCGCATCAACCACGTAACCACTACAGGTCACTAGGTCACATAACCTAAGGTAATTGGTGGTAGCCGGGTAGGGTGGGGGATGAACCCCTCCCTCCTCTGTCTGCCATATTAAGAGCGGGGAGAGGGGGGGGGGAAGGGATGGGTGATAAAGACTAAGGGGAGAGGGGTTATCAAGATGGATGACTTGAAGGGAGGAGACATGGTTGACTTGGATGAATTTGTGCAGCAGAGTTGCCAGCAGACTATTCCCGGAGCTGACAGGAATGAGTTACAAAGAAAGCCACAATGAAATGAACCCTGGTTGATACCTGGTTGATGGGGTTCTGGGAGTTGTTCTACTCCCCAAGCCCGGCCCGAGGCCAGGCTCGACTTGTTAGAGTTTGGTCCACCAGGCTGTTGCTTGGAGCGGCCCGCAGGCTCACATATACCTGGTTGATGGGGTTCTGGGAGTTGTTCTACTCCCCAAGCCCGGCCCGAGGCCAGGCTCGACTTGTTAGAGTTTGGTCCACCAGGCTGTTGCTTGGAGCGGCCCGCAGGCTCACATACCCACCACAGCCCGGCTGATCCGGAACTTCTCTTAGAAAACAGTCCAGTTTTCTCTTGAAGATGTCCACGGTTGTTCCGGCAATATTTCTGATGCTCGCTGGGAGGACGTTGAACAACCGCGGACCCCTGATGTTTATACAGTGCTCTCTGATTGTGCCTATGGCACCTCTGCTCTTCACTGGTTCAATCTTGCATTTTCTTCCATATCGTTCACTCCCTAATCTCACTGGAGAGAGACAGTGCCAACAAATATGGACTATTAAGCATGGGTCGAGCCTGGCCCCGAAGCTCGGAGAGTAGAAGAACTCCAGAAACCTTCCACAGGTATACTCCAGGTATGGGTTGTATACAAAGGGACGCAGGAGGAAATCAAGTATCTCACATGAGCCACAGAAACACTAGAAAGATTTCTGTTCAGTATCAAAGTTGTGAATAAATCTTATGAAATTGTGGACTTATCTACACAGCTTCCCGTATAGATATGACAAGAGAAAAATCAACTAAATATCCTGTACATTAGTTTAGATTAAAAGTCAAGATGTCCGAACCCCCCTTTATCTTGGGGTGAGAGAGAAAGTTGATGCCCAAACCTCCCTTATCTGGGGGGGGGTGAGAGAGAGAGTTAATGCCCAAACATCCCTTATCTGGGGGGTGAGAGAGAAGGTTGATGCCCAAACCTCCCTTATCTGCGGGGGGGTGAGAGAGAGTTGATGCCCAAACCTCCCTTATCTGGGGGGGGGGTGAGAGAGAGTTGATGCCCAAACCTCTTATCTGGGGGGATGAGAGAAAGTTGATGCCCAATCCTCCCTTGTAACAAGAGAGCAGTACATAGTACATGAACATCATAACAGCATGAACAGGCCACGTGGAGGATGAACAACCCACAGGCGCCAGTCAGGCGGCGGCAGACAATGTAAAAGTTACACCTCTGTATAAGTTAGCCATAGAGTCAGGTCAACGGTCATCGAATCACAAAGAGGTCAGAATTGATGCCGTCATGGTAATCTTCAGGGATTAACCCCTAAACAACAAATGCAAAACCCTCATGTTCAGCTGAGGAGCAGTAGATCAGGGGAGTCAGTTGAGTGGGCACAGCCCAGTAGGGAGGTGTGTGTGGACTCTGGGAAGGAACATCATCTCCAGGAAAACTGTGGAACAACATACGAGTAAGTACGGCTCTCTTGTACTAAAGCACCTCATTCAGTACCCTTGGCCTCTAGTAGGGAATATAGTTAGGGAGTGTCTTATTTAATTATTTTTAATAAAGTCAGATTTTAAGTGTTATTAAATGTGTATTAATGGTTCCTTGCCTAGTGATATTGGGCCTACCGTCCCTTTTGCCCTAGTGACCTAGTGCTCTTAATTATTCAGTACTCCTCCCCCGTTCGTCTTCCGTGTTGAGGTGTTAGTATTGGTGTGTCCCGCCTTATTCTTGTGTACACTATAGTTCCCAAGTGGTCAGGATTATTCGAGTGTCAGGCCAGGATCCTTGTACCGTTCAATTGTCCCCTACACCTGTCCTGGTAGGTTATTCCATCTGCAAGACCTACGACTCTCACTCCGGTCCCCTGTCCGGTAACTCAGGGTGGTGGCAGCGTCACTCGGTAACTCATACGATAGGTTGTGACTACGATTACCTCTATCTTTCTGTCTCACTCTCCCTCACTAGTGTCTCACTCTCCCTCGCCCTCACTCGCTCTCGTTCTCCCTCCCTTGCTCTCGTTCTCGCTCTCGTTCTCCCTCCCTTGCTCTCGTTCTCGCTCTCTCCTCTCTCTCTCCTCTCGCTCTGCCTCCCTCTTCCTCTCTCTCTCTCTCTCCTCTCGCTTTGCCTCCCTCTTCCTCTCTCTCTCTCTCCTTCCTCTGTGTACTGGTTTACGTCTTCGTATGACGGCCCGAGTGTTAACATCTTACATGATCGGTATAGCATCTGTTATTACCATAGAAAGAGCGGAGATTGCACGGTTAGCTCAGTGGTAGTAGCAGGGTGCGCGGTCGAGATAGATACAAGGCGAGATATTACAAACAGGGTCATTACACCCTTATCTGGGGGGTGAGAGAGAGAAAGTTGATGCCCAAACCTCCCTTATCTGGGGGGTGAGAGAGAGAAAGTTGATGCCCAAACCTCCCTTATCTGGGGGGTGAGAGAGAGAAAGTTGATGCCCAAACCTCCCCCTATCTGTGTAGAGGTGTAGGGCATGCAGCCGTCAAATCCCTATATGATCGTGGACAGCAGTGTGTACAATCTAGAAAGGTTTTATTATTATTATTATTATTATTATTTTCAACCACAGACGTGGCCAGACATTTACAATGCTAACCAGCATATATACATTTTCTTCTGTCCTCCATGGACAGGGTGAGAGATGTGTTAAACATATAGTTCAGGGGTTTATTGAACACTCAACCACAGAATGATAGCACCTAGTGTGGGAACTCACCCTGGGAGAGGAGGGATAGGAAATTAAACACAGAGATAAAGAGGAAAAGGAAAGAGAAGGATGCTCCCGGAAGCAGGTTCGAATCCTTGTCACGGCCCTTGTGGATTTGTTCAGGGATAGGAAAGTTTGCCTATCCGAATTAAGTCGGTCAACAGTCATCCATTTACATAACTGTACTTCCCACTCACTCTCTTCTATCCTCTGTCCATCAGTCCGTCTTGGTACTCTAAACTTCCTGTGGCATCGCACTTTGATGGAATTTATTGACGGTACAACATGCTATCCCTTTATGAAGGTGTACCGCCTGTTTGGCTCCCTGACGGTGCAACATGGTACACCTTCCTTGTCGCATCGTACCTTCGTGATGGTACCATCGCGTCCACGTGAAAATCGTCGTAATCTGACCACGAAACTTTTAATTATAAATTACATAAGAACAGAACACTAAATGGTGGACAGCGACTTAGGCTCTCTGTAAACCAGCGCTTCTACAATCTTAAGAAATAACTTCCCCTTACAAACCGGGAGAGATGAAAACAAACTTAAAAATGCTTAAGCCATTTAAGAAACATGCCACTGACACGTGTGGCCCAGGAGACATCTCCCGTCACGCAGGGTGCAGTCGCGCCTCCACAGATCTCCAGTATCAACTCTTGATACTGGTAATGGCTCAAAAGAGCCACCACTTACGGGCTATTCATGCCCATGCCATCTTTTGGGTGGCTTAATCTTCATCATCTTCTTCTTCTGACACGTGTGGCCTTGAAACTCACCATTCCTTCGCCGTCCTCTCGTCAAACACCTCACCTTTGGTAAACACTCCTCCCGCTCACCTGGAAAACAAAAAAACGCGCGAATATTAACAGCTGATAAGCGGGCAATGAGTCACAATAACGTGGCTAAAGTATGTTGACCAGACCACACACTAGAAGCTGAAGAGACGACGACGTTTCGGTCCGTCTTGGACCATTCTCAAGTCGATCCACTTGAAAATGGTCCAGGACGGACCGAAACGTCGTCGTCCCTTCACCTTCTAGTGTGTAGTCTGGTCAACAGCTGATAACACCCCTCCCGCTCACCCGAAAAAGAAAAAGCGCGCGAATATTAACAGCTGATAACACCCACAACACGGGAGACATCCCCCGTCCACTAGGCTAACCATAGCCCGTGCTACTTGCCCCGCTCCTGTGCCAGGTAAGTTACGGGCTCACCATAGCCCGTGCTACTTGCCCCGCTCCTGTGCCAGGTAAGTTACGGGCTCACCATAGCCCGTGCTACTTGCCCCGCTCCTGTGCCAGGTAAGTTACGGGCTGGTTTTACAAATGGCCGTTCATGTTTAACAAATTTGCTAACTTTTTATTCCAGCATAGTTGAGGCAGTTGATAGTGGTAAGGATTGTGATGTTGTGTACCTTGACTTTCGCAAAGCTTTTGATACAGTGCCACATGAAAGACTAATTAAAAAAATAGAAGCTCATGGTATTGGGGGTGCTATATTAACTTGGATTAGGGCATGGCTATTCCAAAGGAAACAGAGAGTTAGTATAAATGGGGTTAAGTCAGAGTGGGATAATGTTGTTAGTGGAGTACCTCAGGGCTCTGTCCTGGGACCTCTGTTGTTTATAATATATATAAATGATTTAGATTCAGGTTTGAGTAGCAACATTTGCAAATTTGCCGATGATACGAAAGTCGGTAGGGAAATTAATTCGGAGGAGGACTCACTATCACTTCAAGTTGATCTAGATAGGGTTTTGAAATGGTTAAAGGATTGGCAAATGCAGTTTAATGCTGATAAATGTAAAGTTCTGAGGCTAGGTAATGATGATAGAGTTACAAGATACGAGCTAGATGGTGTTGAGATTGCGAAGTCGGATTGCGAAAGGGATCTGGGAGTTATGATTAGTAAAAATTTAAAACAAAATGATCAATGCATGAATGTTCGTAATAAGGCGAATAGGACACTGGGATTTATTAATCGCAGCGTTAGTAACAAGACACCTGGTGTGGTTCTTCAGCTATATCTTGCTCTGGTTAGGCCCCATTTAGATTATGCAGTTCAGTTTTGGTCGCCGTATTATAGAATGGATATAAATTCACTTGAACGTGTCCAACGTAGGATGACTAAGTTAATTCCCCAAATTAGAAATCTTTCATATGAAGAAAGATTAACAAAGCTTAAGTTGCATTCACTGGAAAGGCGAAGAGTTAGGGGTGACATGATAGAGGTTTACAAGTGGATGAATGGATATAACAGGGGGGATATTAATAGGGTATTAAAAATATCAACACAAGACAGAACACGAAACAATGGGTATAAATTGGATAAGTTTAGATTTAGGAAAGACTTGGGTAAATACTGGTTCAGTAACAGGGTTGTTGATTTGTGGAACCAATTACCGCGTAACGTGGTGGAGGTGGTGTCCCTCGATTGTTTCAAGCGCGGGTTGGACAAGTATATGAGTGGGATTGGGTGGTTATAGAATAGGAGCTGCCTCGTATGGGCCAATAGGCCTTCTGCAGTTACCTTTGTTCTTATGTTCTTACCATAGCCCGTGCTACTTGCCCCGCTCCTGTGCCAGGTAAGTTACGGGCTCACCATAGCCCGTGCTACTTGCCCCGCTCCTGTGCCAGGTAAGTTACAGGCTCACCATAGCCCGTGCTACTTGCCCCGCTCCTGTGCCAGGTAAGTTACGGGCTCACCATAGCCCGTGCTACTTGCCCCGCTCCTGTGCCAGGTAAGTTACGGGCTCACCATAGCCCGTGCTACTTGCCCCGCTCCTGTGCCAGGTAAGTTACGGGCTCACCATAGCCCGTGCTACTTGCCTCGCTCCTGTGCCAGGTAAGTTACGGGCTCACCATAGCCCGTGCTACTTGGAACTTGTTCCGAGTAGCTGAATCAACAACAACCCACAACACACAAGGTGCTCAAGTGAAGGTGGTCATTACATTGGATGCAATGGTGATGACTATTGGTATGGTATTGTAATGGTGATAACTATATCAGACGGTTACCACCGATTGTGATGACTGACGAAGATTGTATTGACTGTGGGTGATGAAGACTTGTATTGTGGTGGTGATCACTAACGACTGTATTGACATCAAAGGTGAAGTTAACAGGTTAACAGATCAAGACACGTGTGTGTAAGCGAGAAAATAAGGAGGGTAGAAATAGCCTAACCTACTCTATCCCCTTTGAGATATATTTCTATCTTGTCTCAATAAACATACTTAAACTTGAAAAAGTAACTCAACACCCTTTGGACTAACACACTTCAGTGTACCATCAAGAACATTATACACACTATCTTGAGGTTATCTTGAGATGATTTCGGGGCTTTAGTGTCCCCGCGGCCCGGTCCTCGACCAGGCCTCCACCCCCAGGAAGCAGCCCGTGACAGCTGACTAACTCCCAGGTACCTATTTACTGCTAGGTAACAGGGGCATTCAGGGTGAAAGAAACTTTGCCCATTTGTTTCTGCCTCATGCGGGAATCGAACCCGCGCCACAGAATTAGGAGTCCTGCGCGCTATCCACCAGGCTACGAGGCCCCTCAAACCTCACTAGAAAAGGCCCCACTAGAAAACAATTTTGACAAATTACAACCCAAACCAAAAATCTAAACCACAATTATACAACGTCACAACCTAATAATTAATCATTATCCCCCAAACTCCCCCCCCCCCTCCACAAAATACGAGAATGCAAGGTTACTGAACAGAAAGCATGTACAAATGTTCAAGTTTAATAAACAGAAAGCATGTACAAATGTTTAAAATATACACCAGTTCATTCGCAATCACCGAACTGAGAGCCCGTAATATGTGCAATGAATCTGCAATGAAAGGCGGAGCCTAATATCAGAGCGCTTCGGAATTAATTATCAATAGTGTGAATCCAAGGTATAAATTTAAGCGAATTGAAGGCAATTCTGGGAAATGACCCTTAGGGGTAAAATGGTAGTGGGTTGAGCCGCAGACGGGTTAAGGGGGGTTTAGGGGGTTTAATGGGCAGATCTGCCTGGATATTATGGCTGGACACGCCTCATAAATTTAGTTACGAAGCACGTACTAGGCCGGGTGTGTATACTCAACTAGTTGTGCTTGCGGGGGTTGAGCTCTGGCTCTTTGGTCCCGATTCTCAACCGTCAATCAACTGGTGTATAGGTTCCTGAGCCTACTGGGCTCTATCATATCTACATTTAAAACTGTGTATGGAGTCAGCCTCCACCACATCACTGCCTAATGCATTCCATCTGTTTACTGCTCTGACACTGAAAAAGTTCTTTCTAACGTCTCTGTGGCTCATGTGGGTACTCATGTCTCCACCTGTGTCCCCTTGTTCGCGTATCACCCGTGTTAAACAGTTTATCTTTATCCACCCTGTCAATTCCTCTGAGAATTTTGTAGGTAGTGATCATGTTTCCCCTTACTCTTGTCTTCCAGTGTCGTGAGGGGCATTTCACGCAGCCTTTCCTCGTAATCCATGCCTCTTAGTTCTGGGACT
>NC_091225.1:19707353-19789853 GCF_040958095.1 Procambarus clarkii
TTCATGGTTTTCTGTATTACTTTCTTACACTCAAAAACGCACGTACGTGCGCGCGTTTATTTATTATTTGTATTTACTATGTGTGTGTGTCTGCAGAATCGAGCTACAGTATTTAGCTCTTGGACCCCGCCTCTCTAACCAATCTATTTGTCCTATATTATATATAATACAGTACATATATTTCTCTCTAAGATACCGGCTCAGCCCAGGAACAGATTCACGAAGCAGTTACGCAAGCACTGACGAACATGTACATCTTTCCTCAATCTTTGACGGCTTTGGTTACATTTATTAAACAGTTTACAAGCATGAAAACTTGTCAATCAACTGTTGTTATTGTTATAAACAGCCTCCTGGTGCTTCGGAGCTCATTAACTGTTTAATAATTGTAAACAAAGCCGCCAAAGATTGAGAAAAAATGTACAGGTTCTTAAGTGTTTGCGTAAGTGCTTTCGTGAATCTGGGGCCAGGAGCTCAACGGTTAAACTCTTGGACTAGCTGGGAACCTTTGCCACCACTAGCAACGGTGTTACTGCTCAAAAAGCTGCCTCTACTTACTGCTGCCTCCACCAGGCCCACCGCTACCACCCACTACCAGTGTCACAGTGGCTACTGCTTCCACCACCACCAAACTAACCAGTGTCTACAACCACTACAACTCCACACAACCATCCCCACTGACAACAGAAATAGACAGAATTCCTAACACAAGAGAATCATTGACAAAATTAAACACATCTGTGTTATGTGGGTGTGTCAGAAAGGAGGGAGGCCTATTTCCCCAAAAATATGCCTACAGGAATGCCCAAAACAGAAACATTGAATATCAGAGGCATTGGGAAGAAGAGTTTGTAAGTAAAATATTCAGCTGTGATAGAGGCCTATATTGCAAAAAAATATTGTTAAATAGGCCGAAATATATACTCGGAAGTGCCCAAGACGGTCGCTTTGGAGTGTAAGACTTAAGACCTTCCATTTAGCATGAGCATTTATGAAATTATGGCGACTCAAGGCGAGAAAATGACTTCGCGACGAAGATGATGACTTCTGAAGTCGTAGAAGGTGAGAGACAAAGAACTAGAGAACACTGGTTTTAGGTCTTTGTAGATCAATACTCTCACACATCATTTATGCAACTGCTGTTACACACACATAGTGAGTAGAGCAGGTGGTGTGTACTTCCCTAGGTGTGCTTCCGGGAGTTGAGCTCTGGCTCGATTGTTTCAAGCGCGGGTTGGACAAGTATATGAGTGGGATTGGGTGGTTATAGATAGGAGCTGCCTCGTATGGGCCAATAGGCCTTCTGCAGTTACCTTGTTCTTATGTTCTCTTTGGGGTGGTGTTGGGTGGGTGTGTGTGTGTGTGTGTGTGTGTGTGTGTGTGTGTGGGTGTGTGTGTGTGTGTGTGTGTGTGTGTGTGTGTGTGTGTGTGTGTGTGTGTGTGTGTGTGTGTGTGTTTGAGGGGGATTTTGTGTGTGGTGTTGGGGGGTTATGTTTGTATGTGGTAGGGACGGTTGTATAGTAGGGGTGGTTGTGTGGGGGTTGTAGGGGTGGTTGTGTGGTGGTTGTAGGGGTGGTTGTGTGGGGGTTGCAGGGATGGTTGTGTGGTGGTTGTAGGGGTGGTTGTGTGGTGGTTGTAGGGGTGGTTGTGTGGGGGTTGCAGGGATGGTTGTGTGGTGGTTGTAGGGGTGGTTGTGTGGTGGTTGTAGGGGTGGTTGTGTGGGGGTTGCAGGGATGGTTGTGTGGGGGTTGTAGGGGTGGTTGTGTGGTGGTTGTAGGGGTGGTTGTGTGGGGGTTGCAGGGATGGTTGTGTGGGGGTTGCAGGGATGGTTGTGTGGTGGTTGTAGGGATGGTTGTGTGGTGGTTGCAGGGATGGTTGTGTGGTGGTTGTAGGGATGGTTGTGTGGTGGTTGCAGGGATGGTTGTGTGGTGGTTGCAGGGATGGTTGTGTGGTGGTTGCAGGGATGGTTGTGTGGTGGTTGTAGGGGTGGTTGTGAGGCAGCAACAGCAGGGGTGAGTGGCCCCTCCCGGACTCCGACACTCACCAGTTAATAAGGTGGGTCTAGCCACTTCCCACACCACTACCACTCTCCCTTCTCCCTCTCTCTCACTCGCTCGTACTCTCATACAACTATCCACCACAATCCTATCTCTGCCCCAAACATCCACCACAATCCTATCTCTGCCCCAACCATCCACCACAATCCTATCTCTACCCCAACCATCCACCACAATCCTATCTCTGCCCCAACCATCCACCACAATCCTATCTCTGCCCCAACCATCCACCACAATCCTATCTCTACCCCAACCATCCACCACAACCCCACCTCTACCTCAACCATCCACCACAATCCTATCTCTGCCCCAACCATCCACCACAATCCTATCTCTGCCCCAACCATCCACCACAATCCCAACTCTACCCCAACCATCCACAACAACCCCACCTCTACCCCAACCATCCACCCCAACCCCAACCATCCACCACAATCCCAACCATCCACCACAATCCCATCTCTACCCCAACCATCCACCACAATCCCACCTCTACCCCAACCATCCACCCCAACCCCAACCATCCACCACAATCCCAACCATCCACCACAATCCCATCTCTACCCCAACCATCCACCACAATCCCATCTCTGCCCCAACCATCCACCACAATCCCATCTCTGCCCCAACCATCCACCACAATCCCATCTCTGCCCCAACCATCCACCACAATCCCATCTCTGCCCCAACCATCCACCACAATCCCAACTCTACCCCAACCATCCACAACAATCCCACTCTACCTCAACCATCCACCACAACCCCACCTCTACCCTACACACCACAACCCTACATTTGTAACAGAAGAATTAAACCCTTTCAGTCGTGACACAATTCCATTAAACCATTCAATGACGATAAACGATTATGGTGTTTCGCAGTTTTGAACACAGCACTTATGAGTATGCTCAGCCTATCTTAACAGCCTAGGCCTACAACGAAAAATATCAAAAGGTCACCATCAATGAATCTAATGATGACAAAGTAAAAACACAGGTTAAATTCTCTCGATATACACAAAGGAATAAAATATGTAAATTAAATTTACCCCAAAAATAGTGATGAACCCCTCCCCCCCAAAAAAATAATTTTGCAGCTTCGTCTGCAATGTCATTTCCTATTATTCCCACATGACTTGGCACCCAGTTGGTAGGTACCCGTAGGGCCTTGTCGTTTGAGTGTTTGGCTGATATGGAGGAACAGCTGTTAAGAACACACTACTAATTCCACTCAAACCACCTGGTTGATATCTGGTTGAAGGGGTTCTGGGAGTTCTTCTACTCCCCAAGCCCGGCTCGAAGCCAGGCTTGACTTGTGAGAGTTTGGTCCAACAGGCTGTTGCTTGGAGAGGCCCGCAGGCCCACATCTATCTCCTTGATGGGGTTCTGGGAGTTGTTCTACTCCCCAAGCCCGGCCCGAGGCCAGGCTTGACTTGTAAGAGTTTACCCAACCAACTCGTCTTGGCAAGCCTCAATCCAACACCTTAACCAGCCCGTAAACCCTTAAGAAACACCCAACGACAGCTACGACTATGAGCCGTGAGACCCCTTCAATAACCCACCTGTCGCTATATAATCTACACCAACCTTTCCACGAAGTGGTGTCTCGAGTGTGTGTGTGTGTGGTGGCAGAGGGGGGCCAAGTAACCACAAATCACGCACCCACACGCACACACGCGTGCGTACGCACCAATTTAAAGGAATTTTTGATCAAAAGTGAGTCATAATGCAGTGTTTACACACACAGGTGTGCCAGTAATTGACGCACCAACGCCCGGCGCTGGCTTCTTCGGCGCCAACAACCGTCCCCCACTGGCGCCAGGGAAGGCACCAGCGTGTATTTACTCCCTAAGGACACGAAAGGCTACGACGATATCGACACCTTCACAACTACACACGCATTAAGTAACTGCCCACAAACATGTACGTTTTCTATGCACCGCACTTGACAGGTCAGACGAGTTGCAAGGCGGTTCGTAAGTCCCTGGCAAGTCCCCTGGCAAGTCCCTGACAAGAACGGGCTGCAGTAGCCACAAGGCTGGACATCCTTGGTTGTGCCCGAGCGTTGAGTATATGACAGAGAAAGTTGTATAGAAAGCAGCCTGGGCACTATACGGGAGTTATATGTCTTTAGTAGTACCTTTGGGACGTGAGGTAGAGAGGGTTGCACCACTGCCCAATCACTACGAGGGGTTGCACCGCTGTAAGCAATGCGCATGTTCGCCAGCACCCCTCCCCTCCCCCCCCCCCACACACACACGCATGAATGCATTACCCACACACGCACTACAACCACCAACCTGTTACCCTCCCTCCCTCCCAAATTCCCCCAATTATGCTTTTTCAACACGAAAACATCAATTCAGTATAATAACACCATTTCAGTACAGTGTACGAGAAACAAAAAAAAATAACCTGCGTGTCTCCTGAAGGCGGTTCGTAGCAGCGTGGCGTGACGGAAATGCGTCGTTTTATACGCTACGATGCGCACCAACACCGCAGGGGCTGGCTTTGTTGTTGTTAGTACAGGGGTTAGAGAGGCACACAGGCTACAAGCATTTACTGGGAGGTAGAAAATCAACTTAGGCACAGTTTAAACAAATATGAATTAACATGGGAGAGGGGGGAGAGATGGAGGGAGAAGGAGAGATGGAGGGAGGAGGGATGGAGAGAGGGAGAGGGAGGGATGGAGAGAGGGAGAGGGAGGGATGGAGAGAGGGAGAGGGAGGGATGGAGAGAGGGAGAGGGAGGGATGGAGAGAGGGAGAGGGAGGGATGGAGAGAGGGAGAGGGAGGGATGGAAGGAGAGGGAGGGATGGAGAGAGGGAGAGGGAGGGATGGAAGGAGAGGGAGGGTGGGAAGGAGAGGGAGAGACCATTAAAGTAATGTTTACATCCGCCATGGACAAAGCCCAGCAACACGTCCAACAGGTTACTAGCGATATATCCATTATTTATCAACAACGCAACACAAAATATAAAAATACATGCTCCCGCTGAACCGGAATTACGTAACTAGACGCTACTTGAAGCACCTTTAAATGCCAGCGACCTAGAATGATAGACACGCGCGCTCAACTGTCTTCCGGGGGCAGCCAGCCAGGCAGCCATGGGGAGGAGAGTCAGCCAGTCAGCCAGCCATGGGGAGGAGAGTCAGCCAGTCAGCCAGCCATGGGGAGGAGAGTCAGCCAGTCAGCCAGCCATGGGGAGGAGAGCCAGCCAGCCAGCCAGCCATGGGGAGGAGAGTGTGCTGGGGATACACACACCTCTTGGGGACGGATCTTCTAGCACCCACTTACCATATCAGTGATCTCAAGCTTAAGTCTATATTGTTTATTTTTGCTCGCGCGTGCGCGTGCTAGCAAAAACAGAGCGAGAGAGACTGAATGTCTACACACAGGAGGAGACTGAATGTCTACACACAGGAGGAGACTGAATGTCTACACACAGGAGGAGACTGAATGTCTACACACAGGAGGAGACTGAATGTCTACACACAGGAGGAGACTGAATGTCTACACACAGGAGGAGACTGAATGTCTACACACAGGAGGAGACTGAATGTCTACACACAGGAGGAGACTGAATGTCTACACACAGGAGGAGACTGAATGTCTACACACAGGAGGAGACTGAATGTCTACACACAGGAGGAGACTGAATGTCTACACACAGGAGGAGACTGAATGTCTACACACAGGAGGAGACTGAATGTCTACACACAGGAGGAGACTGAATGTCTACACACAGGAGGAGACTGAATGTCTACACACAGGAGGAGACTGAATGTCTACACACAGGAGTAGACATAACCCGCAAATATTCAGCCAGCAGCAGCAGGTCTAGACCAAAATGTTTCGAACAGCGCCCCCATTAGTGGCTCGCACAATAGATGGATCACCACTAAAAAAATCCGTAATAAAATCAGCAACCTTATTCGCACTCATTACTCATTATTGCATTTTTTTCGAGATTCAAAATACAAGATTCAAAAAAATTTTGTATTGTGTTGTTGAAACCTGATGTTACGCTCGTTGCCAATAGATTGGTGCTGATTTGCTGCATCTTAGTAGTTCATTTACTTTGAAGAATGACTTTGAGAATTAACTTTGTCATACTTTTGTATTAAGGCTACAGGGGAATTTCCACTTTTAAGTAAAAAAGGCCGTCTTGACACTGTTACTTTTTGCTACTACTAATTTGCGTGAATTAGAATTTTACACATAACTAAAAAACAAAAAAGACAGCTCAACACTACATTAAATATGTGTGTAACACTGTCTTCCTCTGTTCCAAATTGGAATCAACTACTTACGAACAAACAAGTACATTCTTCTTAAAATATTTCTTTTTCTCATGAAAAATAAATCTTTTTTTTTGTTAAAATGGTATGCAAAATGTTTCCTTATATTTTTGTATATTCTTCATAATAATACAAATATGTAATTTAATTAAATAACCTAACAGACTAAGCCAGAGGACCCAAAACAGAAAACGGGACAGTCCGTCACTTTCGCCAGTCGCTTCCATTATCTAGTACGATAATTTTGGGCCTTATGTAACGCATACGAGCGAAATGCGACGTTCTTTGTAGGAGAACAGGTTGTAGGAGGACAGGTTGTAGGGAGGACAGGTTGTAGGAGGACAGGTTGTAGGAGAACAGGTTACATAGAGAACTGCAGTTCTTGCTGCGAGTCGCAGGAAGTAAACAAATAAAAATAAATAAAACAAAAAATAAATAAACAGCTGCTCTAGATCATGTCACACTTGCTCAGGAATTTGAACAAGGAACCTTCAGGATACATCAGCCTATACAACCAATCTTCAGGATACATCAGCCTATACAACCAACCTTCAGGATACATCAGCCTATACAACCAACCTTCAGGATACATCAGCCTATACAACCAACCTTCAGGAATCATCAACCTATACAACCAACCTTCAGGAATCATCAACCTATACAACCAACCTTCAGGAATCATCAACCTATACAACCAACCTTCAGGAATCATCAACCTATACAACCAATGTGAAGACGAACTCTTCTTAAAGGTTTGCAGCCCCGTCATGGAACCCCACATGAAAAAGCACAAAACATATGAAATATGCAACAAGGCGTTTCTGAGCAATGACTGGCTAACCTCACCCACACACCGGATGACAAGAGGAACAGAATGGATATAATAACGACATCCAAGATACTTAGCCCAAGTTTCAGCCCCCGCTCCTGTGCCAGGTAAGTCCATCACGGGCTCACCATAGCCCGTGCTACTTGCAACTTTTAGTTCCCAGTAGCTGAATCTTAAACAACAACAACATTCTTAGCAGAATAGATATAAAGTAAACAAAGCAGAAATGTTGAAATCAACCAGCAGCAAAACAAGAAAGTTTTCAATGGAATCTAGAAAAAAATTATTCACGGGAATATAAAACGAAACTGATTCAGCGGCGGTGTTGCAAAAACATACAATGGCTCGACTTTTCGTGGGCCCAAAAGAAAAAAAAAATATCATACAAATGAATACATTTTGTTCGGATGTCTCTCTCCCGTAATAAGAATGATATACGATTCAGAAGAAAAGCGAAATGCGACAATTACGAAGAAAGGCTGACGTGATGGCATTGGAACATGATATACGAGTATTAAAAAAAACTAAAAAAAAAAAACTTAATTGCTCTGACGAAAGAATCATTTACTTAACTGCCAGATGGCAACAGCAGGCTATTCATTATTTTTATATTAATTTGATTGATTAAAATTGCATTTATTACAATTTTACAAGACAGTATTTACCTGAAAAGTATTTCAGAGTAAATAATATTATTTACCTGAAATACTATTTCAAGTAAATACTTTTTTTTTAAATACAGTATTTACCTACTGTATTTACCTGAAATGAGAATTGGCCCAATTGCGTGGCACACACTAAGGAAAATAAAGAAGCCTGAAGAAAGAAATACAGTAATACAGTAAATACGTTTCTGCCCGAAACGCTTTGCGTAATAGTGGCTTTAGGCATTGTATGTACTAGCTCTATCTATAAAGCCAACAAACATTGTAAAATCTCTTTATGTATGTACCTTTACCTAAATAAAAATTATTATTATTATTATTATAAAACAAATACAAAAAATTAAAAATAAATCAGAAGTCGTCAATAACCCTCGAACAAAAATAAACTCAAGTCTGCACGGATCTTTCTACACAATAAACATCAGAGATGTTTAACAAAAATATGCCAGTATTAATTTTCGCTGCTAGGCAAACATTTCACGTAATAATAATAATTCATTATGTCTGGGGGACTGGAAGCCAGAGTGTATTCATACACGTTAGGCTTATATATCGAGGATTATAAAGAAACAACCGTGGACATCTTCAAGAGGAAGCTAGATTGTTTCCTCCAAGGAGTGCCAGACCAACCGGGCTGTGGTGGGCACGTGGGCCTGCTGCGGGCCGGACCAACCGGGCTGTGGTGGGCATGTGGGCCTGCTGCGGGCCGCTCCAAGCAACAGCCTGTTGGACCAAACTCTCACAAGTCAAGTCTGGCCTCGGGCCGGGCTTGGGGAGTAGAAGAACTCCCAGAACCCCATCAACCAGGTATATGTGGGCCTGCGGGCCGCTCCAAGCAACAGCCTGTTGGACCAAACTCTCACAAGTCAAGTCTGGCCTCGGGCCGGGCTTGGGGAGTAGAAGAACTCCCAGAACCCCATCAACCAGGTATATGTGGGCCTGCGGGCCGCTCCAAGCAACAGCCTGTTGGACCAAACTCTCACAAGTCAAGTCTGGCCTCGGGCCGGGCTTGGGGAGTAGAAGAACTCCCAGAACCCCATCAACCAGGTATATGTGGGCCTGCGGGCCGCTCCAAGCAACAGCCTGGTGGACCAAACTCTCACAAGTCAAGTCTGGCCTCGGGCCGGGCTTGGGGAGTAGAACAACTCCCAGAACCCCATCAACCAGGTATCAACCAGGTATAACCCCCGTGTTAGACAAAGAAGAGGGTTGAGTGTAACTTAACACATAACATTAAATGTATAACCATTACAAAACGTGCAAACAGAATCACTGCATTTTATAGGAAAACAAAAACATGTCGAAGGTGGGGCTAGGTAGTGTTACTCGACCCGATGCTGTAGTTGCTTCGACACACCTACACTAAGGCTAAACACGTATACACATATCCATAGACACTCATCCCTCCTTCACCGTAGCCTCTTCAGCTAAACTAATCTACTGGTCTAAATTCCAAAAGCCTAGGCTAACATGGCAACTTCGTGGGGGGGAAATACTGCAAAAAGAATGAAAATTCCGCCATAAAAATGTTATGTTGACTATTTATCAGCATTGGCTGCTTCCCCCCAGACTGTAATAATGCCTGTGAGATTAACTGGAGCTGTCAGGGCAACAGGGCCCAAATAATTAGATTTTTTTAACAAGGAGGGAAGGAGGAAGGGGATGGAAGAGAATGGAGGGAGGAAAGGAAGCAGGAAAGGAGAAACAGCGCAAGCAGGAATAAATAAAATGAATTAGGCCACAAGAAAACTGCAAAAATGCACACACCTTCTACACGAACGGGTATGAGGGTATCTCTCATATCATATCAGATATAGACAAAAATACAAGTCACAGCTTCGTATCATCCTTTGCAGATGACACAAAAATCAGTATGAAAATTACCTCGGCTGAGGACATTGAAAAACTTCAAGCTGATATTAATAAAGTTTTCGACTGGGCATCAGAAAATAACATGATGTTTAACAGTGATAAATTCCAGGTACTCAGGTACGGTAAAAATGAGGACCTTAAACATAATACAGAGTACAAAACACAATCAAATGTACCCATAGTAGGAAAACAGCATGTAAAGGATTTGGGAATAATAATGTCGGACGACCTAACGTTTAAGGAGCATAACCAAGCAAATATTGCGACAGCCAGAAAAATGATAGGATGGATTACGAGAACTTTCAAATCCAGGGATCCCATCACAATGGTTGTACTCTTCAAGGCACTTGTGTTGTCCCGTCTTGAGTACTGCTCAGTACTCACTTCCCCCTTCAAAGCAGGAGAGATTGCTGAAATAGAGGGAATACAGAGAACATATACGGCACGCATAGACGCAATAAAGCACCTAAATTATTGGGATCGTCTCAAAGCCCTCCAAATGTACTCACTAGAAAGAAGACGAGAGAGATATCAAATAATATACACCTGGAAGATACTGGAGGGCCAAGTACCAAATCTACACAGTAAAATAACAACGTACTGGAGTGAACGACATGGAAGAAAATGTAGAATAGAACCAATGAAGAGCAGAGGTGCCATAGGCACAATCAGAGAACACTGTATAAACATCAGAGGTCCGCGGTTGTTCAACGTCCTCCCAGCAAGCATAAGAAATATTGCCGGAACAACAGTGGACATTTTCAAGAGGAAACTAGATTTATTCCTCCAAGGAGTGCCGGACCAACCGGGCTGTGGTGGGTATGTGGGCCTGCGGGCCGCTCCAAGCAACAGCCTGGTGGACCAAACTCTCACAAGTCGAGCCTGGCCTCGGGCCGGGCTTGGGGAGTAGAAGAACTCCCAGAACCCCATCAACCAGGTAACCAGGTATCAACCAGGGCGAGGCCCGCCTGGAGAAGAGGCTCCCCCTGGGGTACACAGGATAGCACAACCTCCCGAGCCTAGTGGAGACCCATGCATGAATCCTGCTCACAGCCACACAATGCCCGGCTCAATCGTCCACTATTACTACCCCGGGCCACTCCAAGCAACAGCCTAGTGGACCAAACTCTCACAAGTCAAGCCTGGCCTCGGGCCGGGCTTGGGGAGTAGAAGAACTCCCAGAACCCCCCATCAACCAGGTACCCCCCACAGGCGCCTAAGGCAACCCAACAACAGTGGATTCTACTGTGGTGGTGGAGTGAGAGTTTTCATAGTAGCAACAGGGGAAAAAGGGGGGTTAATAGCAACAGAAGGGAGAAATAGCAACAGGGAAAGGAGCAACGGGTAAAGGAGGTAAAGTAGCAATGGAAGGATATGCAGAATAGAACCAGTGAGGAGTAGAAGTGTCATAGGCACAATATAAACACCAGAGGTCCAACGACTGTTCATCAATACTCTCCCAGCAAACATTAGAAATACTGCAGAAACAACAAATTTTCAAGAAACAATTGGACAAGTTCCTTCAGGAACTACCGGACCAACCGGGTTGTAATGGATATGCTGGCCGCTCCAAGCAACACACTTGAAATCAGTTATCACAAGACAAGGAGCCAGGTCAGGCATGGAAAGAACAACTCTCGGAACAGACTTAAGTAAACGCTCAATGTCAAAGACTGAATCATGAGATGGTAATGATACAGTCACGATTACAGCCCGTCCTCTCGAGCATTCACAACGTCACTAATGTACTAGATTGCCAGAATCTAACCTCACTGAGGACCCAGGAATAGAAAGAGAGACATCACTTCAATATTGCGAGCCGTAATGAGTTTTAGTACAGCAGTTTTTGGCCTTTTGGGCTATACGTCAAAATGTCATCAACCATAGCCTAGCTACCACCACTAATACCAACAGTGGACTACTCACTAACCATAGCCTAGCTACCACCACTAATACCAACAGCAGACTACTCACTAACCATAGCCTAGCTACCACCACTAATACCAACAGCAGACTACTCATTAACCATAGCCTAGCAACCACCACTAATACCAACAGCAGACTACTCACTAACCAACACTAATCACCATAAACTAACTGATGCCACAATCTGCTAGGCCTACTCCTGCCATGTTTTGAGCGCTTCAACTGCTATGGTTAGCAACGATGACTATTCTTAGCACAATTACAAACAGAATACAAACAGCTAGCCTACGACCCCCCCCCCCACCACTCAAACCAACGTGTTATTAAAAAATAACAGGACTCATAGCAACGTAGAAAAAAAAATTGCATGAAAACAAAAATATTTTGTATTTAAAAATTTTTTTTGTAAATATTTTGGGGACCTAAACTCTGTCCTAATATTGCACATGTACTAAATTAGACCTATGATGGTGCATTGCTAGGATTGCTCATTTAGGCCTAGTTCAGGTTGTATAGTCAATGGAATATCATCTCTGGTATTCTAAAGTGCAAAACGTTCTTTTTTTCTAGCGGAGGTATGGGGGTGGGGGTGGGGTTTCAACAGGTCATTTCTGCACGTTCCACTAATAGATGCTACAAGTTTTATTCTTTCTGGAGGATGGGTTGCCAAAACCAGCATTGCCCCAAACATATTCAACATCAATTCCACTCTTAAACCCCGCCAGTCAATAAGGGAGAGTGATTGGTTGTTGACCTTGGGAGAGCGTTGGTGTGGGGGTGTATCAAGGCGAACCACTCGCTGTTGCTCCCACCCACCGTCCTGTCTCATAATACATCGTATTTTGTACGCAATCTACCAAATCGCTAACAATTAAACGTATTAGCAGAAATTATAGCACTGTATGTTTCCCTGTTGTTTGCACGGAAAATGGAAGCGGCAGGCAAGAGTGACGTACTGTCCAGATTTCTGTTTTGGGCCCTCTGGCTGGTTACTTACAGGACACCTTAATCTGACGGTTTTCTTGACGTTAGGAAACTTTAAGAGGACGGGCTGCTTTCTCAAGAGTTGGAGCCGGACGTCAGCGAAGACGAGGATAGCCTAGTGGCTGTCGCCCTATACATTCCCCCCCAAGAACCTCCCGTAAATCCCACCAGAGCCTCAACTCCTCTCCCAAGTTCTTGGTGTAACTTGCTCGTATTTCTTAAACACTGCTCGTTGCATCTTCACGGCTAATCTCACCGGGTTCAAACTTAGCAAGACCTCGTTATCTGCTTCATGGCCGATAAAAGTCACGTTTGCAATGTAATTTGTGTTAATCTGGGCGTATATATTAGGGTGTGACGTTTCGTCTTAAGGTACAACAGGAGGTAATGTCAAACCAAGAGAGGTTTGGTACAAACCTTCATTTGAAGACGAGAAAACAACGTTGGATTTATATAATTTTTTTTACTGCTTCTAAAACTGGAATACGCGTGTCCCTTGGTTGAAAATCACTGTTAGGATTGTCGGGGGTCACTAAATTCAAATCCCGTACAGCATAAACATTGCTCTACCCAGCTTCTCTCAACAATAATATATACTACACATCTTCAAGAATTAAGATAACCTCAAGATAACCAAGATAATCAACACAAAAGCAAAGTAAAACAAAATAAAAATCCCGTCCTCTTACAAATCACGTGGTTTTTCTCTCGTATGCGCACTCAGGCTAAAAATCGACGTAATTCAAAATGAAATCGGCTGGCGAAAGTGACATACTATCCCGTTTTCTGTTTTGGGGCCTCTGGCTTAGGCTGTTAGGTTGGGAGAGGAATCTTCCAATAAACGGTTTTCCATGACGTTCTGAAACCTTAGGAAAACTTCCTGCCCTCCTAACCTATGAAAGGACCATTAATGTGCTGCTTTTTGCGAAAAAAAAATCCCAAATTTATTTTCAATTACGTATTTTTCATTTTCAAATTACAGCCTTTTTTGGCCGTAGCGCATACGAGCGAAAAGCGACGTAATTTGTACAATGAAAAAACAACCGAATTTGCTTACTGTCCATAAGCTTCCTAATGACGTCCCTTGCTAACAGTTACAGCCCCGCTCCTGTGCCAGGTAAGTCCACTACGGGCTCACCATAGCCCGTGCTACTTGCCCCGCTCCTGTGCCAGGTAAATCCACTACAGGCTCACCATAGCCCGTGCTACTTGCCCCGCTCCTGTGCCAGGTAAGTCCACTACGGGCTCACCATAGCCCGTGCTACTTGCCCCGCTCCTGTGCCAGGTAAGTCCACTACGGGCTCACCATAGCCCGTGCTACTTGCCCCGCTCCTGTGCCAGGTAAGTCCACTACGGGCTCACCATAGCCCGTGCTACTTGCCCCGCTCCTGTGCCAGGTAAGTCCACTACGGGCTCACCATAGCCTGTGCTACTTGCAACTTTTTGTTCAGTTGTCGAATCTAAAACCACAACAACGTCCCTTGCTAACATTAGCTCTGTGTGCATTAAAATCACCGAAAGAGGGATGGAAATAAGGAGGGTTAGGAGCGTAGAGTATAGACGCTGTGGCCCAGAAGCTGATGTTAAATTTGTTAAATTTTACAGAGTTTATTGGGTAGCGCCACTCATCCTGTGAGTGGACACACCACCATAGTGACAGTATTGGGTAGCGCCACTCATCCTGTGAGTGGACACACCGCCATAGTGACAGTATTGGGCAGCGCCACTCATCCTGTGAGTGGACACACCGCCATAGTGACAGTATTGGGGAGCGCCACTCATCCTGTGAGTGGACACACCGCCATAGTGACAGTATTGGGCAGCGCCACTCATCCTGTGAGTGGACACACCGCCATAGTGACAGTATTGGGCAGCGCCACTCATCCTGTGAGTGGACACACCGCCATAGTGACAGTATTGGGCAGCGCCACTCATCCTGTGAGTGGACACACCGCCATAGTGACAGTATTGGGCAGCGTCACTCATCTTGTGAGTGGACACACCGCCATAGTGACAGTATTGGGCAGCGCCACTCATCATGTGAGTGGACACACCGCCATAGTGACAGTATTGGGCAGCGTCACTCATCCTGTGAGTGGACACACCGCCATAGTGACAGTATTGGGCAGCGCCACTCATCCTGTGAGTGGACACACCGCCATAGTGACAGTATTGGGTAGCGCCACTCATCCTGTGAGTGGACACACCGCCATAGTGACAGTATTGGGCAGCGTCACTCATCCTGTGAGTGGACACACCGCCATAGTGACAGTATTGGGCAGCGCCACTCATCCTGTGAGTGGACACACCGCCATAGTGACAGTATTGGGGAGCGCCACTCATCCTGTGAGTGGACACACCGCCATAGTGACAGTATTGGGCAGCGCCACTCATCCTGTGAGTGGACACACCGCCATAGTGACAGTATTGGGCAGCGCCACTCATCCTGTGAGTGGACACACCGCCATAGTGACAGTATTGGGCAGCGCCACTCATCCTGTGAGTGGACACACCGCCATAGTGACAGTATTGGGCAGCGTCACTCATCTTGTGAGTGGACACACCGCCATAGTGACAGTATTGGGCAGCGCCACTCATCCTGTGAGTGGACACACCGCCATAGTGACAGTATTGGGCAGCGTCACTCATCCTGTGAGTGGACACACCGCCATAGTGACAGTATTGGGCAGCGCCACTCATCCTGTGAGTGGACACACCGCCATAGTGACAGTATTGGGCAGCGCCACTCATCCTGTGAGTGGACACACCGCCATAGTGACAGTATTGGGCAGCGCCACTCATCCTGTGAGTGGACACACCGCCATAGTGACAGTATTGGGCAGCGTCACTCATCTTGTGAGTGGACACACCGCCATAGTGACAGTATTGGGCAGCGCCACTCATCCTGTGAGTGGACACACCGCCATAGTGACAGTATTGGGCAGCGTCACTCATCCTGTGAGTGGACACACCGCCATAGTGACAGTATTGGGCAGCGTCACTCATCCTGTGAGTGGACACACCGCCATAGTGACAGTATTGGGCAGCGCCACTCATCCTGTGAGTGGACACACCGCCATAGTGACAGTATTGGGTAGCACCACTCATCCTGTGAGTGGACACACCGCCATAGTGACAGTATTGGGCAGCGCCACTCATCCTGTGAGTGGACACACCGCCATAGTGACAGTATTGGGCAGCGCCACTCATCCTGTGAGTGGACACACCGCCATAGTGACAGTATTGGGCAGCGCCACTCATCATGTGAGTGGACACACCGCCATAGTAACAGTATTGGGCAGCGCCACTCATCCTGTGAGTGGACACACCGCCATAGTGACAGTATTGGGCAGCGCCACTCATCCTGTGAGTAGACACACCGCCATAGTGACAGTATTGAGCAGCGCTACTCATCCTGTGAGTGGACACACCGCCATAGTGACAGTACCGGACAGCACCACTCATCCTGTGAGTAGACACACCGCCATAGCAGCATGCACAACACTCCCCAATAGGAAGAAAACCCGCTGGGTTGTGGTGGCGCTGTTGTCAAGCTCCCGGATTGGCCAAGGACGCGCAAGTCATGGCCACACCTTGCCCTAGGAGTCATCCAGTATCGTCGCGCTGCCTCGCACCGCTGTTACTCTAGCACCTTTGTTTAGTAGATTCCACGCCAACCCTGAGATGCTGTAAGATGTAATAGAGGCGGAGTTATAGGCGTGAGAGGTAGCCCTGGATAAGGAAGTTAAAACACGGGGTTAAGACGATGATTTGATATTCGCATTTTGCTCCAATACCCGTTATAATGCTGATGCCAACCTGAAGGTAAAATCATATTGACTACACAGACGACTGTTTAAGTTTGTAATGCCTTTTATGCCCTATGAGTGCTTTTTTATCCTTTTATGCAGTCATTTTCTTCAGACAAACAATGTCAGCAAGAAACAGTAAGACATGCAAATTTTAAGCACGTGGGACATGCTGGAATCTCAAGGTTATGATTATTGGCTTTTGTTGTCTGTATCCACTATGAACACTATGAATTTTACGACACTGCACAATGGATTCTGAAACATCGTTCCTGACCGCGTGCATAAATGTCGTTAGAAATACGGTTTAGCCGTTTTCGAAAATTTGAATTTCAACGTATTTTTTTTATAATGCCTAATAAAAGTATTTTGCACGAGGAAGAATAATTAAAATATATATTAGGCTCGATGAGATTTAAGATCAAACTTGAGCCTGCAATTCCGTTATATGTAATTCCAGACTTTTTTTTTAAGTTAAGACCTGCTTTCCAAGTCTGTTTTCATGAATACATTAATATTGATCTTATCTATCTGCAAGAAAATGTGTTTCAGTTGCAAGGTAATCAATCTGTAATCAACGCAAGGTAAGGTAGTCTACTATCTTAGTAGATGAATCTACTAATTTCTACTGAGCGAACTGTTAAGGAGGTTCCTGCCTCTTAACAGTCATTCAATAACGAGTAAATAGAACTGCTGAATTTGCTAAGCTCCTGGACATTGTACCTGGACGGAGGTTATCTTGAGATGATTTCGGGGCTTAGTGTCCCCGCGGCCCGGTCCTCGACCAGGCCTCCACCCCCAGGAAGCAGCCCGTGACAGCTGACTAACACCCAGGTACCTATTTTACTGCTAGGTAACAGGGGCATCTGGGTGAAAGAAACTCTGCCCATTGTTTCTCGAAGGCGCGCCCTTCGAGAAAGAGTGAATACGTATTCGAAATCTGAAACGATTGACCTAACTTCTATAATTAATCTTAACGGTTTTAAGTCAAATCCTTGAGGTTACCTTGAGGTGCTTCCGGGGCTTAGTGTCCCCGCGGCCCGGTCGTCGACCAGGCCTCCTAATCAGACTAGGCTAAAAATCAGACTAGACTAAAACACACAAAAGTTCGATGCACCCTGAATACAAACACAAGCACCAATTACAACCTAGAACTTCATTTGACAGCTAAACTGCAACCAGCTTGTTTCAGCTTTTAAATATTGTGATTGACGAAAAATGACGTTGGGATATTTTACTTTAGGCTGCCTAAAGTACTTTAGACAACAATATTAGGCTAGATAGATATATTAAAAAGGTATTGTTATCATAGCTCGTTCTCTTGAGTGGTCACAACGTTATTAAACTGATGTACTAAACTGTTCGAATCTAACCTAACCGAGGACCCACGAATATAGAACTGGACAACCGTGGCCATCAAGAAAAAACTAGATAGTTTTCTTCAAGAAGTGCACGACCAACCAGGATCTGGTGGATATGTGGGCCTGTGGGCCGCTCCCAAGCAGCAGCCTGGTGGACCAAGCTCTCCCAAGTCAAGCCTGGCCTTGGGCCGGGCTTGGGGAGTAGAACTCCCAGAACCCCATCAAGCAGGACATCACGTCAGTTTTGCGAGCTGGGTTTGGTATAACAAATAGACTGGAAGTCGTCAGCTGAAGATGGACTCTTGATGCTCTATTCCAGTAAACATTTGAACACACATAACTTTATTTTTATTTTAAGTATTTACAAGGGAATTTTTTGGGGCAAATTCTATTTCATGACAATCTGAACTTATCAGGGACGGCTTGTATTATACAATACATTACTATTTAAGAATCAAAGCGAACAATGAATACCTTGACAGGTAAATCTGATTCATTACAATTATGACCTAACTAAACCGTACATTCTAACCTAACAGACCCTAACGAGGTCGATGCCGTATAGTTTGCTTAATCGTTTAAACCTAGGTCATCCGATGGGACTAATTTTACCTAATCGTACATAAGCCTACAGAACACGTTGGGCTTTGATCACCTAAATCTGCATTCAATCCAGATTGTTGCTAATTGAGCCATATGATTAATTTTAACTGTGTCCTTTCAAAAAAAACTATCAATAAAATGCTTCTAAATAACACTATCGACATCTAACTAAATGTACATAATTGGCGACAATGTTCACCTGTTCATCAATGAACACAATTCTTGAATTTACACCAATAAGATCGTGGGGAAGGGATTGTGTTGTTACAAACCAATGGTGTTAGTGGGGTGAAAACTGGCATACATAAGAACAAAGGTAACTGCAGAAGGCCTATTGGCCCATACGAGGCAGCTCCTATCTATAAGAACAAAGGTAACTGCAGAAGGCCTATTGGCCCATACGAGGCAGCTCCTATCTATAACCACCCAATCCCACTCATATACTTGTCCAACCCGCGCTTGAAACAATCGAGGGACCCCACCTCCACCACGTTACGCGGCAATTGGTTCCACAAATCAACAACCCTGTTACTGAACCAGTATTTACCCAAGTCTGTCCTAAATCTAAACTTATCCAATTTATACCCATTGTTTCGTGTTCTACCTTGTGTTGATATTTTTAATACCCTACTAATATCCCCCTGTTATGTCCATTCATCCACTTGTAAACCTCTATCATGTCACCCCTAACTCTTCGCCTTTCTACTCATACTTTGTAGATAAATGAAAATATCTGGATACAATCATTCTCACTAATCACTCTTTAAGCTGTCCAGTGTATATCCAATATAATGATATATTTCCTATATCGTTTAATAATGCTACTTTGGAGGTTGTTCCTGAAGATCGTGTAAATTCATGTTACTGCCCGAATCCACTCAGTAAAACACCTAACTTATTGGATCCGCTAATTTTTATTTTAAACATGTATTCTCTAAAGCGCACGCGAGAAATATATATTATTACAGACGGAATATATTACATATATAAAATATTACAGATTCGTTCCAAATCTGCACACGGAAATACCTTCACACGAGACCAAGAAACATGGCAGGAAGTGCAAAATTACCCCTCTGAAAAGCAAGAGGGCTTTTGCTTTAACGCTGAGACAGTATAGTGAGTATAGGAAACACAAACCGAAACTGTCTCTATTTTCCGCTTGTTACAACTTGTAATAAAGTTGTTACATCTTGGCTTAACGTGTTTATGACGTATTAGAACGTTGTTACAACTTGCTATATTGGTTGTTATAACTGGTTAGGTAGTGTTAAAACTTGTTCGAACGTTGTACCAACGTCGTAGTTTCGGTGTGTGTTTGGTGGGAGCGTTTCAGCCGTTAAAAGCCTACGTATGCTGAGATAATTCTCTCAACATCACGACGTTTCAACATGCTCCTTCTAAACATATGCAAAATTAGCCTCTCTCTCTCTCTCACAGTGTTTACAAGAACACGATAAACACCTCCAAAGAATACCTGATCAAGCGAACTGTGATTCATACGTCAGGCTGCGAACACGGAACCAACACTACATACCTTAATTTCAATCTAAATTTTACCAATATCTGCTGTTAATCCTAATTTGAATAAACTTAATACTATTTATCGTCTTTGCTAATGCTTCACCTATTATTACAGCCCAATTTATCACAGCAAGCAATTATTTATATTTAAAGTAGAATTAACTTCAAATCTCCTTTTGTCGAAGCCAATACTCGCTAAAAGACTGATGTTGGATATTTAAGAACTAATATTACGAAGAAAACTTATTTTCAATCGTAATTTGGTTATTAAGTTAAGTTACCCTTCTACAAAAAATTAATTAGCTAGGCTACGTAATCGCTAATGATGTTTTTAAGTAAGCCAAAATGCTTCATAAAACATGGAAAGGCTTCATGACAAACAGGGAAGGGAAGGGGAGGGGGGGCGATCTGGGGAAAGCGCCAAGCCATTCCGACTATATAGCACTGGGAAGGGGTCAGGATAAGGATTTTAGGATGAGACGAGGGAAAGGAATGGAGCCAAACCATTTGGACGGTCGGGGAGTGAACGCCGACCTGCATGCCGCCAGACTGTCGCTCTACCGTCCGGCCCAAGTGGTTGGCTGGCATAAACAAAGGCCAAAAGTCCATTCCATGCACCCGCCAAACCCCAGCTGTTTACGAAAGAAAAACGGTTTACACACGACTCACAACTGATGCCGTTCGAACACTTCCGGAACAAGTGCTTCGCTGACGACTTTTGTTCGAACCACAACGCCGTAAATGCTTCACCCACGTACTACAAATACAAATAATCGCCAACGGAACCTAAACACCTAACCTAACCTAAACACTTAACCTAACCTAACCTAAAACCCTAACCTAACCTAAACACCTAACCTAACCTAACCTAACCAATGCCTAAATGCTGCCAGCCCCAGCTTTGTGGCTGAGACAGCCACCCAGCCAGTCTCAGTTGACTGGCAGATCCAGGACGAGAACCACACCCAGGAAGAGGGAGAGAACCGCACCCAGGAAGAAGGAGAGAACCGCACCCAGGAAGAGGGGCAAAACCAGACTCGGGAAGGTGTGAACCAGACCCCAGGAAGAAGAGGGAGTGAACCAGACCCCAGGAAGAAGAGGGAGTGAACCAGACCCCAGGAAGAAGAGGGAGTGAACCAGACCCCAGGAAGAAGAGGGAGTGAACCAGACCCCAGGAAGAAGAGGGAGTGAACCAGACCCCAGGAAGAAGAGGGAGTGAACCAGACCCCAGGAAGAAGAGGGAGTGAACCAGACCCCAGGAAGAAGAGGGAGTGAACCAGACCCCAGGAAGAAGAGGGAGTGAACCAGACCCCAGGAAGAAGAGGGAGTGAACCAGACCCCAGGAAGAAGAGGGAGTGAACCAGACCCCAGGAAGAAGAGGGAGTGAACCAGACCCCAGGAAGAAGAGGGAGTGAACCAGACCCCAGGAAGAAGAGGGAGTGAACCAGACCCCAGGAAGAAGAGGGAGTGAACCAGACCCCAGGAAGAAGAGGGAGTGAACCAGACCCCAGGAAGAAGAGGGAGTGAACCAGACCCCAGGAAGAAGAGGGAGTGAACCAGACCCCAGGAAGAAGAGGGAGTGAACCAGACCCCAGGAAGAAGAGGGAGTGAACCAGCCCCCAGGAAGAAGAGGGAGTGAACCAGACCCCAGGAAGAAGTGAACCAGACCCCAGGAAGTAGAGGGAATGAACCAGACCCCAGGAAGAAGAGGGAGTGAACCAGACCCCAGGAAGAAGAGGGAGTGAACCAGACCCCAGGAAGAAGAGGGAGTGAACCAGACCCCAGGAAGAAGAGGGAGTGAACCAGACCCCAGGAAGAAGAGGGAGTGAACCAGATCCCAGGAAGAGGAGGGAGTGAACCAGACCCCAGGAAGGAGTGTACAAAACCCCAGGAAGGAGTGAACCAAACCCCAGGAAGGAGTGAACCAGACCCCAGGAAGAAGAGGGCGTGAACCAGACCCCAGGAAGAAGAGGGCGTGAACCAGACCCCAGGAAGAAGAGGGAGTGAACCAGACCCCAGGAAGAAGAGGAAGTGAACCAGACCCCAGGAAGAAGAGGGAGTGAACCAGACCCCAGGAAGAAGAGGGAGTGAACCAGACCCCAGGAAGAAGAGGGAGTGAACCAGACCCCAAGAAGAAGAGGGAGTGAACCAGACCTCAGGAAGAAGAGGGAGTGAACCAGACCCCAGGAAGAAGAGGGAGTGAACCAGACCCCAGGAAGAAGAGGGAGTGAACCAGACCCCAGGAAGAAGAGGGAGTGAACCAGACCCCAGGAAGAAGAGGGAGTGAACCAGACCCCAGGAAGAAGAGGGAGTGAACCAGACCCCAGGAAGAGGGAGTGAACCAGACCCCAGGAAGAAGAGGGAGTGAACCAGACCCCAGGAAGAAGAGGGAACCAGACCCTAGGAAGGAGTGAACCAGACCCCAGGAAGAAGAGAGAGTGAACCGGACCCCAGGAAGAAGAGAGAGTGAACCGGACCCCAGGAAGAAGAGGGAATGAACCAGACCCCAGGAAGAAGAGGGAATGAACCAGACCCCAAGAAGAAGAGGGAATGAACCAGACCCCAGGAAGAAGAGGGAATGAACCAGACCCCAGGAAGAGGAGGGAGTGAACCAGACCCCAGAAAGAAGAGGGAGTGAACCGGACCCCAGGAAGAAGAGGGAGTGAACCAGACCCCAGGAAGGAGTGAACCGGACCCCAGGAAGAAGAGGGAGTGAACCAGACCCCAGGAAGAAGAGGGAGTGAACCAGACCCCCAAGGAAGAAGAGGGAGTAAACCAGAGCCCCAGGAAGAAGAGGGAGTGAACCAGACCCCAGGAAGAAGAGGGAGTGAACCAGACCCCAGGAAGAAGAGGGAGTGAACCAGACCCCAGGAAGGAGTGAACCAGACCCCAGGAAGAAGAGGGAGTGAACCAGACCCCAAGAAGAAGAGGGAATGAACCGGACCCCAGGAAGAAGAGGGAGTGAACCAGACCCCAGGAAGGAGTGAACCAGACCCCAGGAAGAAGAGGGAGTGAACCGGACACCAGGAAAAAGAGGGAGTGAACCGGACCCCAGGAAGAAGAGGGAATGAACCGGACCCCAGGAAGAAGAGGGAATGAACCGGAACCCAGGAAGAAGAGGGAGTAAACCAGAGCCCCAGGAAGAAGATGGAATGAACCAGACCCCAGGAAGAAGAGGGAGTGAACCAGACCCCAGGAAGAGGGTAGTGAACCAGACCCCAGGAAGAAGAGGGAGTAAACCAGAGCCCAGGAAGAAGAGGGAGTAAACCAGAGCCCAGGAAGAAGAGGGAGTGAACCAGACCCCAGGAAGAAGAGGGAATGAACCAGACCCCAGGAAGAAGAGGGAGTGAACCAGACCCCAGGAAGAAGAGGGAGTGAACCAGACCCCAGGAAGAAGAGGGAATGAACCAGACCCCAGGAAGAAGAGGGAGTGAACCAGACCCCAGGAAGAAGAGGGAGTGAACCAGACCCCAGGAAGAAGAGGGAATGAACCAGACCCCAGGAAGAAGAGGGAGTGAACCAGACCCCAGGAAGAAGAGGGAATGAACCAGACCCCAGGAAGAAGAGGAAGTGAACCAGACCCCAGGAAGAAGAGGAAGTGAACCAGACCCCAGGAAGAAGAGGGAGTGAACCAGACCCCAGGAAGAAGAGGGAGTGAACCAGACCCCAGGAAGAAGAGGGAATGAATCAGACCCCAGGAAGAAGAGGGAGTGAACCAGACCTCAGAAAGAAGAGGGAGTGAACCAGACCCCAGGAAGAAGACTGAGTGAACCAGACCCCAGGAAGAAGAGGGAGTGAACCAGACCCCAGGAAGAGGGTAGTGAACCAGACCCCAGGAAGAAGAGGGAGTGAACCAGACCCCAGGAAGAAGAGGGAGTGAACCAGACCCCAGGAAGGAGTGAACCAGACCCCAGGAAGGAGTGAACCAGACCCCAGGAAGAAGAGGGAGTGAACCAGACCCCAGGAAGAAGAGGGAGTGAACCAGACCCCAGGAAGAAGAGGGAGTGAACCAGACCCCAGGAAGAAGAGGGAGTGAACCAGACCCCAGGAAGAAGAGGGAGTGAACCAGACCCCAGGAAGAAGAGGGAGTGAACCAGATCCCAGGAAGAAGAGGGAGTGAACCAGACCCCAGGAAGAAGACTGAGTGAACCAGACCCCAGGAAGAAGAGGGAGTGAACCAGATCCCAGGAAGAAGAGGGAGTGAACCAGATCCCAAGAAGAGGGAGTGAACCAGACCCCAGGAAGAAGATGGAATGAACCAGACCCCAGGAAGAAGAGGGAGTGAACCAGACCCCAGGAAGAAGAGGGAGTGAACCAGACCCCAGGAAGAAGAGGGAGTGAACCAGACCCCAGGAAGAGGGAACCAGACCCCATGAAGAAGTGAACCAGACCCCATGAAGAAGTGAACCAGACCCCAGGAAGAAGTGAACCAGACCCCAGGAAGAAGTGAACCAGACCCCATGAAGAAGTGAACCAGACCCCAGGAAGAAGAGGGAGTGAACCAGACCCCAGGAAGAGGGAGTGAACCAGACCCCAGGAAGAGGGAGTGAACCAGACCCCAGGAAGAGGGAACCAGACCCCATGAAGAAGTGAACCAGACCCCATGAAGTGAACCAGACCCCAGGAAGAAGTGAACCAGACCCCAGGAAGAAGTGAACCAGACCCCATGAAGAAGTGAACCAGACCCCAGGAAGAAGAGGGAGTGAACCAGACCCCAGGAAGAGGGAGTGAACCAGACCCCAGGAAGAGGGAGTGAACCAGACCCCAGGAAGAAGAGGGAGTGAACCAGACCCCAGGAAGAAGTGAACCAGACCCCAGGAAGAAGTGAACCAGACCCCAGGAAGAAGTGAACCAGACCCCAGGAAGAAGTGAACCAGACCCCAGGAAGAAGTGAACCAGACCCCATGAAGAAGTGAACCAGACCCCAGGAAGAAGAGGGAGTGAACCAGACCCCAGGAAGAGGGAGTGAACCAGACCCCAGGAAGAGGGAGTGAACCAGACCCCAGGAAGAGGGAGTGAACCAGACCCCATGAAGAAGTGAACCAGACCCCAGGAAGAAGTGAACCAGACCCCAGGAAGAAGTGAACCAGACCCCAGGAAGAAGTGAACCAGACCCCATGAAGAAGTGAACCAGCCCCAAACGCAACTTAATTCACCTGTGGGACTCAACTTAAGGAGGTTTTAAAGGAACTTGAATCCTTCAAGATACAAAGACCCCAGGAAGAAGAGGGAGTGAACCAGACCCCAGGAAGGAGTGAACCAGACCCCAGGAAGGAGTGAACCAGACCCCAGGAAGAAGAGGGAGTGAACCAGACCCCAGGAAGAAGAGGGAGTGAACCAGACCCCAGGAAGAAGAGGGAGTGAACCAGACCCCAGGAAGAAGAGGGAGTGAACCAGACCCCAGGAAGAAGAGGGAGTGAACCAGATCCCAGGAAGAAGAGGGAGTGAACCAGACCCCAGGAAGAAGACTGAGTGAACCAGACCCCAGGAAGAAGAGGGAGTGAACCAGATCCCAGGAAGAAGAGGGAGTGAACCAGATCCCAAGAAGAGGGAGTGAACCAGACCCCAGGAAGAAGATGGAATGAACCAGACCCCAGGAAGAAGAGGGAGTGAACCAGACCCCAGGAAGAAGAGGGAGTGAACCAGACCCCAGGAAGAAGAGGGAGTGAACCAGACCCCAGGAAGAGGGAACCAGACCCCATGAAGAAGTGAACCAGACCCCATGAAGAAGTGAACCAGACCCCAGGAAGAAGTGAACCAGACCCCAGGAAGAAGTGAACCAGACCCCATGAAGAAGTGAACCAGACCCCAGGAAGAAGAGGGAGTGAACCAGACCCCAAGAAGAGGGAGTGAACCAGACCCCAGGAAGAGGGAGTGAACCAGACCCCAGGAAGAGGGAACCAGACCCCATGAAGAAGTGAACCAGACCCCATGAAGTGAACCAGACCCCAGGAAGAAGTGAACCAGACCCCAGGAAGAAGTGAACCAGACCCCATGAAGAAGTGAACCAGACCCCAGGAAGAAGAGGGAGTGAACCAGACCCCAGGAAGAGGGAGTGAACCAGACCCCAGGAAGAGGGAGTGAACCAGACCCCAGGAAGAAGAGGGAGTGAACCAGACCCCAGGAAGAAGTGAACCAGACCCCAGGAAGAAGTGAACCAGACCCCAGGAAGAAGTGAACCAGACCCCAGGAAGAAGTGAACCAGACCCCAGGAAGAAGTGAACCAGACCCCATGAAGAAGTGAACCAGACCCCAGGAAGAAGAGGGAGTGAACCAGACCCCAGGAAGAGGGAGTGAACCAGACCCCAGGAAGAGGGAGTGAACCAGACCCCAGGAAGAGGGAGTGAACCAGACCCCATGAAGAAGTGAACCAGACCCCAGGAAGAAGTGAACCAGACCCCAGGAAGAAGTGAACCAGACCCCAGGAAGAAGTGAACCAGACCCCATGAAGAAGTGAACCAGCCCCAAACGCAACTTAATTCACCTGTGGGACTCAACTTAAGGAGGTTTTAAAGGAACTTGAATCCTTCAAGATACAAAGTTGCTTATAAGGAATTTGTCTCAACTTACCTGGCTTTAATTGCTGAACTAGGAGGCGGTTGTTCCCTCTTGGTGACTTAAGAGTGCGACTTGAGATAACTCCCAGCTGCTATCCACTCTTAAAAAAGATATCCCGTCACGGTTATCTGAACCAAATGGCTGGACTTGAAGATCAGTTATCACCTGAGAATTTCTTCACACAAACTTAAAAACTCCTCAACGGGATAACTAAATATCAAACGACCCAATTACGCCTCGTAATCCACTTAAGCGTCCCTTCACGAACCCGCAAAACACAGCCTTGGGATCGATCTTTGTGTTTTTCTTAAGACAGCGTCATCGTGATGATGAGGAGAGAGGGAGATCGCTCCGAGAGATAGAGGAGAGGAGAGAGAGGGATGGAGAGAGCTGCGCGTGACGTCCCACCACTATGGCAGCCACTGCTCGACTGAAGATGGCGCGCATCTCGAGGCGCATTCAACTCCCCGCGCACTCGTTGCCATCCGCCACCATCCACCACTCTATTCATCCATCAATATCCACCACACCTCATTCTTTACAAGCTATAAATACATCTTAATAAAATTTATAAACATACCTTTGCTGGGATAAATCACGCTCCAAGAATTAAGGGACATAATAGATGATGCTTGGAAGGCTCCCTGGGTCATAAGACAAAAACATATGTGCTTCTATATCTACGCGAAAAAGAGGATTCTTGTAAATAAATTCTGTATGTTAGTCTTGTTCACTTTATCCAAATCCGCGGCAACTGCAAAGGCAGATATATGTTGTGATTATTGAGTGTCATTTATCGAAATGTGTTGACCACGCCCACCTTGCTATGGCGGCGATGGCGATGGTGGTGGTGGTGGTGGTGACCTATCTGATACTACCTATTAGTGACTACGGGGACGTAAGGACTATAGGACTTCTTTGCCGATTCTGGTCTTAAATTTGTGGATGGAGGTGGCTTCCACACCTTCCCTTCACCCGTATAGGGTACGAGTATTTCCTTCGACTCATTTGTGTTTCCAGCTTCATCTTATATATAAGCTTTTAAGGGTTGATAGATGTTAATCTTCTTGTTTGAGGAGCTATTCACTTGAGACAGTTAGGCAAGTCCCAGCTGTGTCTGGGCACAAGTGACAGGATGAACAACCCAGCGGGTTTTCTTCCTATTGGGGAGTGTTGTACATGCTGCTATGGTGGTGTGTCCACTCACAAGATGAGTGGTGCTGCCCAATAAACTCGCCCCTCGGGGCAAAATTTAATTCATATATCCTCTTTTCTGTTTTATCTCACCTTAAAGAGGCTGTCCATATACTCAAGAAAAACACAGAATTTTCTATGTAGTGATCAAGTCCCTCTGTTTCTTCTTCCTTCTATGGATGAAAAACAGAATCACTCGTAGCTTAGTCCTCTTAATTCACGCATTATTGTTCTTAAAATCATTCCTACTTAAATGTTTGGCTTTCCGATTCAATTTAGCTTTCAATTCTATGACAGTGCTGCGTATATTGGCCTCGCTAAGCTTGCATAGATTATCTTCGCACAAAAAAAACTATTTAGGCTTTTAAATCTAAAAAGCGGATCATGCGTTCTTGGATGTTAAAGTATAAACATTAGGAAGTAGCAGGAACATCAGATAATCAGGATCCTCATCATTATCTCCCAGTAGCAGTAGCAGCACCAGCAGCAGCAGCAGCAGCAGCAGCAGCAGCAGCAGCAGCAGCAGCAGCAGCAGTAGCAACAGCACCAGCAGCAGCACCAGCACCAGCAGCAGCAGCAGCAGCAGCAGCAGCAGCAGCAGTAGCAACAGCACCAGCAGCAGCAGAGCTTAGGTAGCTCCACGTATGTCAGCCGAGTGAACTATGGTTCAGATACATCTAACTACACATAAGATTGAAGGCCCACTAACGGTGTCTTGAATACATCATACACGTGATGGACACATACACACACACACACATACAACTGCAGATATATACACTAGTAAACACGAACGTAGTACTCACGAATTTATATATACACATGAGAAATCGCACACTGATAAAAACACAAACAGCCATGGGTGTGGGTATTTGTATAATGATACCCGCACACACACACAATGACTGACACGCATACAAGAGCCCAGACACGCACGCAGGGCACGCACACACACACGTGTGTGTGTGTGTGTGTGTGTGTGTGGTGGAGGCTAACTCCATACACAGTTTCAAATGTAGATATGATAGAGCCCAGTAGGCTCAGAAATCTGTACACCAGTTGATTGACAGTTGAGAGGCGGGACCAAAGAGCCAAAGCTCAACCCCCGCAAGCACAAATAGGTGAGTGCAAATAGGCGAGTACACACACACACACACCTCTGTTTGAGGGACTGTTTGAGGCTTCAAGAAGACCTAGACAAGCTGAAGGAATGGTCGAACAAATGGTTGTTAGAGTTTAACCCAACCAAATGTAATGTAATGAAGATAGGTGTAGGGAGCAGGAGGCCAGATACAAGGTATCATCTGGGAGAGGAAATTCTTCAGGAGTCAGAGAAGGAAAAAGACTTGGGGGTTGGTATCACGCCAGACCTGTCTCCTGCAGCACATATCAAGCGGATAACATCAGCGGCATATGCCAGGCTGGCCAACATACGAACGGCATTCAGAAACTTGTGTAAAGAATCATTCAGAACTTTGTATACCACATATGTCAGGCCAATCCTGGAGTATGCAGCCCCAGCATGGAGTCCATATCTAGTTAAGGATAAGACTAAACTGGAAAAGGTTCAAAGGTTTGCCACCAGACTAGTACCCGAGCTGAGAGGTATGAGCTACGAGGAGAGACTACGGGAATTAAACCTCACTTCGCTGGAAGACAGAAGAGTTAGGGGGGACATGATCACCACATTCAAGATTCTGAAGGGAATTGATAGGGTAGATAAAGACAGTCTATTTAACACAAGGAGAACACACACAAGGGGACACAGGTGGAAACTTGAGTGCCCAAATGAGCCACAGAGATATTAGAAAGAACTTTTTTAGTGTCAGAGTGGTTGACAAATGGAATGCATTAGGAAGTGAGGTGGTGGAGGCTGACTGCATACACAGCTTCAAGTGTAAATATGATAGAGCCCAATAGGCTCAGGAACCTGTACACCTGTTGATTGACAGTTGAGAGGCGGGACCAAAAGCCAAAGCTCAACCCCCGCTAGCACAAATAGGTGGGTGCAAATAGGTGAGTACACACACACACACACACACACACACCTTGCATTTACATAAACACGTTTACACATGCGTAAATTCCCAGGAAAAATCATAAAAATCATCTCTCTTAAAAAAAAAAGGGGGAACAGACAGAACTACTAAAATTATATTGAACACTGTGCAGACCTTAAACGCTGAATTTATTATACATTCAGCAACAACAACTACCACAATGCCTCTAAGAATTATCACAATTCATCCACGCGGATGAAATAAGACTTAATACCTGAGGCTATCGCATGATTTGCCTGCATCTATTGTGACGGTAACGCGTTGGTGTTCGGCTGTTTCAAAAGCTAGGAGCAGGGCCTCGTCACATTAAAGAAAAAAAAAGAGAAAAAGCTGGAAATTTCGTCTGTGGTAAGGTAATGGGAAGACACACAAAACACAAGTAAATTTAACAATGAAATTTTAATTACGTTAGAAAAACAAGACATGAATAAAATTAAGCATAAAATATACAAGGCAAGTCAACAAACAAAATAATAAGAATAATCACTGGCAAATTCAAAGTTACGTTAAGACAAGTGAGTTATAGCAAAATAAATAATAATGATGCTGGAATATTGGCTTCGAGCTGCCACCTCCCTTAGTACACGAAAGCCAAGGCTTAGTCTACCAATGAGAGATGTCAACTGCAAGGAGCACTGGGATATTCTGACTATTCTGGGCCACTGCAGCCCAGACATCAACTTGTGGCGGAGGGTGGAGGGCAGGTGCGACGGGACACCAGCCAATCAGCGACAGGCAGGCAATGGACAAGCAGTTTGCCGGTTTACGGTGGCGAGCAGGTGTGCCGGATACGTTTTGCTCTCTGGGCAAAACGTTTTGGAGATACTTGATGGATATATCTTCTATATTATCTGTTGTTGTTACGTACTTTGAAGGGAAGAGCAGGCTCAATCTCTCTTGAAAGAGATTATCGTCACACTATAAATATGAAATAGGCCTCGGTACTTGAGCCTATCGTACCTCAAGAAATACGTTGGCTCAAAGTGGCCAACATTTGTCCCAAATATGTTACAAGACAGTAATTAAATAGGCTGAATCTACAAGCCGTCTCCTATAAAGAATATAGACGTGGAGTTATCTAGATTCAACTTATTATTAAAACTCATATGAAAATTTTGTTTTCAATCCAGATGATGCAAATCAGTGTTTTTTTTTCATAAGATTTGATAATAAATATTTTGATTTTCTGTTCAAAAGGTTTCGTTACTAGAACTATTACCACCATCACCACCACTAGGTTTTCCAACCACCACTACTACCACCACTAGGCTTCCCAACCACCACTAGGCTTTCCATCCACCACCACCAGTAGGTTCTCAACCACCACCACTACTCACCACAACCCCTAGACTCCACAACCACCACAACAAGGACAATCATCATTACAACTCAAGAAGTCTAAATTAAAATCAACCTGCAAGACTAAGACTTACAAGAAGTCTCTCCCCTAGCGCTCACATATGTATGTACATATAGCAGCAACACCTGTCAAAACTTACACATTTATAATCCACTTGGGCTAGCGACATGTTGTAAATTATGAGTAAATTGCTTATTGAAGATAATTTATGGGTTTGTTGACCAGACCACACACTAGAAATTGAAGGGACGACGACGTTTCGGTCCGTCCTGGACCATTCTCAAGTCGATTGTCGACTAGATTGTCGTCCTGGACATTCTCAAGTCGACTAATTTATGGGTTCTTCTAGAGCAGGTGTGTGTTCTTTCAACTTAGAAATCCGTTTACACTGATAACTGCATTTATTATGAGTGCAAATTTATATAGTACTGTTGTTGTTGTTGTTTAAGATTCGCTACCTGGAACAAAAAGTTCCAAGTAGCACGGGCTATGGTGAGCCCGTAGTGGACTATATATATAGTACTGATAGCCGATTCAACTCATTTGTATATCCAATATCTGTATTAAATGGCTTAATTGAAACTGCTTTGAGGATTTTGGAGCGACAAATTTAAAAAAACTTTATATAGGCTATTCCCGTCATTTCAGAGCGAGCCAGTCTTCAGACCTAATCCATTACCACCATAAAACACCTAGAATGTTATCTAGATATTTGTGATGGTCTGAAAGCATATTACGGTTCCAGTAATAGTCAAAATGTAAATTGGCAAATGAACCTTTGTTCCTAAACAGAGTTTATTCTCAAATTGTAACTTTATTGTATTAAACATCGATGGTTTAAAATATAAAAAGTGTATACTGAAAACGTCTTCCTTGAAAATTTTGATTTTCTCTAAACGGAATTTTCGGGTACATTGCTATAGTTTTCAAATTCCATATCTCACATTATCGTCAATAATACACCGTTTTAACGTACCCAAACTTAATTGAAACCACACCAACCCTAACCTAACCCAATTTTAACCTAAAGTAAACTTATCCTAACGTGGATAGATTCGTCCTTCTATCCATCCACACACCACATACATACAAACAAGCACATGCACAAATGCACACGCTTTAACAAACAAATAATACAAATAATCAGGGAAAGCGCCAAGTCATTACGACTATATAGCACTGGGAAGGGGTCAGGATAAGGATTTGGGATGGGACGGGGGGAAGGAATGGTGCCCCAACCACTTGTGGACGCTCGGGGATTGAACGCCGACCTGCATGAAGCGAGGAAGATGGGTCCATCCTTTCTTCTCTTGTTTTAAGAACTTATATAAAAATTACACTTAACTCAAATGAAGTAAAAAAAACACAACATTAGTGACATCTAAATTAATTTTTTTTAAATAACGTAAAATTACTTAGACGGCAATAAAATGTTTGAAAGTAATTAGCTGTATTATCTTGGCGAATTAGGTGAGGAGGAAGGGGGGATTGGGAGGATTTGGGGGGATTGGGGGGGTTGAGAGGGGGGGCGTTGTTAGAATTTCAGCTGCACCTAATAGCTGGCGCCACTCCAACTGACCCTCACTGACCTCTGTAACCGCATGTCTGACCTCGGGGTAGAGGCAGGCTCGAACATCGTCTACCTACCTATCGGTACTTCCTTATCTACAGTCTACGGGGGGGGGGGGGAGGTTTAGCTCTTTATTAACAAGCCTGTTAGCCTTGTTCTACATTTAAATTTAATTTTTGCCCCGAGGGGCGAGGTTATTGGGCAGCGTCACTCATCTTGTGAGTGGACACACCGCCATAGTGTCAGTATTGGGCAGCGCCACTCATCCTGTGAGTGGACACACCGCCATAGTGACAGTATTGGGCAGCGTCACTCATCCTGTGAGTGGACACACCGCCATAGTGACAGTATTGGGCAGCGCCACTCATCCTGTGAGTGGACACACCGCCATAGTGACAGTATTGGGCAGCGCCACTCATCTTGTGAGTGGACACACCGCCATAGTGACAGTATTGGGCAGCGTCACTCATCCTGTGAGTGGACACACCGCCATAGTGACAGTATTGGGCAGCGCCACTCATCTTGTGAGTGGACACACCGCCATAGTGACAGTATTGGGCAGCGCCACTCATCCTGTGAGTGGACACACCGCCATAGTGACAGTATTGGGCAGCGCCACTCATCCTGTGAGTGGACACACCGCCATAGTGACAGTATTGGGCAGCACCACTCATCCTGTGAGTGAACACACCGCCATAGTGACAGTATTGGGCAGCGCCACTCATCCTGTGAGTGGACACACCGCCATAGTGACAGTATTGGACAGCGTCACTCATCCTGTGAGTGGACACACCGCCATAGTGACAGTATTGGGCAGCGTCACTCATGCTGTGAGTGGACACAGCCATAGTGACAGTATTGGGTAGCGTCACTCATCCTGTGAGTGGACACACCGCCATAGTGACAGTATTGGGCAGCGCCACTCATCCTGTGAGTGGACACACCGCCATAGTGACAGTATTGGGCAGCGTCACTCATCCTGTGAGTGGACACAGCCATAATGACAGTATTGGGTAGCGTCACTCATCCTGTGAGTGGACACACCGCCATAGTGACAGTATTGGGCAGCGCCACTCATCCTGTGAGTGGACACACCGCCATAGTGACAGTATTGGACAGCGTCACTCATCCTGTGAGTGGACACACCGCCATAGTGACAGTATTGGACAGCGTCACTCATCCTGTGAGTGGACACACCGCCATAGTGACAGTATTGGACAGCGTCACTCATCCTGTGAGTGGACACACCGCCATAGTGACAGTATTGGGCAGCGTCACTCATCCTGTGAGTGGACACACCGCCATAGTGACAGTATTGGGTAGCGTCACTCATCCTGTGAGTGGACACACCGCCATAGTGACAGTATTGGACAGCGCCACTCATCCTGTGAGTGGACACACCGCCATAGTGACAGTATTGGGCAGCGCCACTCATCCTGTGAGTGGACACACCGCCATAGTGACAGTATTGGACAGCGTCACTCATCCTGTGAGTATACATATTCACCTGCGGTGTTATTGGGAACGGCAATTGAACGTGATTACACATAATTAAAGTTGGAAATATACTCATTTTATACTGAAAATACAACCCATTTTAGAAATATTTTAGTGTATTTTTTTGCGTTTTAATTTGGTTGTTGGGCGTTCTGAATTTATTTCGGGGGGGGGGGAGGTGGGGGGGGGATATTACCCTGTCCAAGTATGAGAGACATAGGTGTATGTATATATATATGTGTGGATATGTGTAGGTATACAGTGTGTGTCCATCTACACAACACACGACCATCCACACACGACCGTTTGTTGAACAGAAACGTCTGAGGCTGACGTTTGTTGAACAGAAACGTCTGAGGCTGACGTTTGTTGAACAGAAACGTCTGAGGCTGACGTTTGTTGAACAGAAACGTCTGAGGCTGACGTTTGTTGAACAGAAACGTCTGAGGCTGACGTTTGTTGAACAGAAACGTCTGAGGCTGACGTTTGTTGAACAGAAACGTCTGAGGCTGACGTTTGTTGAACAGAAACGTCTGAGGCTGACGTTTGTTGAACAGAAACGTCTGAGGCTGACGTTTGTTGAACAGAAACGTCCGAGGCTGACGTTTGTTGAACAGAAACGTCTGAGGCTGACGTTTGTTGAACAGAAACGTCTGAGGCTGACGTTTGTTGAACAGAAACGTCTGAGGCTGACGTTTGTTGAACAGAAACGTCTCAGGCTGACGTTTGTTGAACAGAAACGTCTCAGGCTGACGTTTGTTGTATACAAACGTCTGAAACGTTTGTGCTTCTTTAACGGCTAGTTTGGCTTTGTTTTGCTGCTATGTTTTGATGGGTTTGTTAGGGGGGGGGGGACTGCGGTGATGACCCACGTGACATGTCACTATACGTCACACAAGTCCCTCACCATAGTCACTATACACCACACAAGTCCCTCACCATAGTCACTATACGTCACACAAGTCCCTCACCATAGTCACTATACGTCACACAAGTCCCTCACCATAGTCACTATACACCACACAAGTCCCTCACCATAGTCACTATACGTCACACAAGTCCCTCACCATAGTCACTATACGTCACACAAGTCCCTCACCATAGTCACTATACGTCACACAAGTCCCTCACCATAGTCACTATACACCACACAAGTCCCTCACCATAGTCACTATACGTCACACAAGTCCCTCACCATAGTCACTATACGTCACACAAGTCCCTCACCATAGTCACTATACACCACACAAGTCCCTCACCATAGTCACTATACGTCACACAAGTCCCTCACCATAGTCACTATACACCACACAAGTCCCTCACCATAGTCACTATACGTCACACAAGTCCCTCACCATAGTCACTATACGTCACACAAGTCCCTCACCATAGTCACTATACACCACACAAGTCCCTCACCATAGTCACTATACACCACACAAGTCCCTCACCATAGTCACTATACGTCACACAAGTCCCTCACCATAGTCACTATACACCACACAAGTCCCTCACCATAGTCACTATACGTCACACAAGTCCCTCACCATAGTCACTATACGCCACACAAGTCCCTCACCATAGTCACTATACGTCACACAAGTCTCTCACCATAGTCACTATACGTCACACAAGTCCCTCACCATAGTCACTATACACCACACAAGTCCCTCACCATAGTCACTATACACCACACAAGTCCCTCACCATAGTCACTATACGCCACACAAGTCCCTCACCATAGTCACTATACACCACACAAGTCCCTCACCATAGTCACTATACGTCATACAAGTCCCTCACCATAGTCACTATACGTCATACAAGTCCCTCACCATAGTCACTATACGTCACACACGTCCCTCACCATAGTCACTATACGTCACACACGTCCCTCACCATAGTCACTATACGTCATACAAGTCCCTCACCATAGTCACTATACGCCACACAAGTCCCTCACCATAGTCACTATACGTCACACAAGTCCCTCACCATAGTCACTATACGTCACACAAGTCCCTCACCATAGTCACTATACACCACACAAGTCCCTCACCATAGTCACTATACGTCATACAAGTCCCTCACCATAGTCACTATACGCCACACAAGTCCCTCACCATAGTCACTATACGTCATACAAGTCCCTCACCATAGTCACTATACGTCATACAAGTCCCTCACCATAGTCACTATACGTCACACACGTCCCTCACCATAGTCACTATACGTCACACACGTCCCTCACCATAGTCACTATACGCCACACAAGTCCCTCACCATAGTCACTATACGTCATACAAGTCCCTCACCATAGTCACTATACGTCATACAAGTCCCTCACCATAGTCACTATACGCCACACAAGTCCCTCACCATAGTCACTATACGCCACACAAGTCCCTCACCATAGTCACTATACGCCACACAAGTCCCTCACCATAGTCACTATACACCACACAAGTCCCTCACCATAGTCACTATACGTCACACAAGTCCCTCACCATAGTCACTATACACCACACAAGTCCCTCACCATAGTCACTATACACCACACAAGTCCCTCACCATAGTCACTATACGCCACACAAGTCCCTCACCATAGTCACTATACGTCACACAAGTCCCTCACCATAGTCACTATACGTCACACAAGTCCCTCACCATAGTCACTATCACGCTGCACACGTACATGTCACCATCACACCAAACAGCTCTGGTGTCACCATCAGCAACACACCATCTCCACACTATCTTCACCCGCCCGAGGCCTGGTCGACGACCGGGCCGTGGGGACACTAAGCCCCGGAAGCACCTCAAGGTAACCCGTCGTCACCATCTTATCTCACTATATTCACCATAATCTCTGATATTACACTAACGTTATTCTTGACACACATGACATTATTAACTGTGCCAAGATGCAGCTTCGAAGTGGAAGAGTGTACAGGTCTTGTGAGAGGTTGTCAGGTGTGGCGCAGGAGGCGCAGGTGTGGCGCAGGAGGGAGATATACATGGTGCTGCGGGAGCGGACACTATTCCGCCATGACACCTTCCCGTCTAACACTGTGACGGGACGGGACACTCAGGTGCTCTGTGGGACAGAACAGGTGGGAGAGGAGTAGGGACTATACTCCGTCGACGTCCGGGGTCAGCGCTCCCGCCAGGGACAGGGCCAGCGCTCCGGCGAGACCCGAGGCCTGATGGCAAGGGGCTTCCGGTTCTTGCGCGGTCTTGTCAGTGGAGTTGGCAGTATGTGGAGTAAGAATAATTGAGCGAAAGGCGTGAGTGGCGCCTGATTGGTTTGCGCGGGGCGCTGCCTGATTGGTTTGCGCGGGGCGCAGCCTGATTGGTTTGCGCGGGGCGCGGCCTCATTGGTTTGAGCGGGGTGCAGCCTGATTGGTTTGCGTGGGGCGCAGCTTGATTGGTTTGCGCGGGGCGCAGCCTGATTGGTTTGCGCGGGGCGCGGCCAGTCTGGTTCGCGCGGGGCGCAGTGGGGGAGTGTGTGTGTGTGTCTGTGTGTGTGGTGGTGCATTTACATTTCAATAACTAGATTGAGATGCAGTTCTTCACATAATATGTTGGTACACAACCACCCTGTTGGGGCTACTTATATACCACCCTCCAGCCTGTGATATGTGAGACCTAATATAGTACATATGTGTGCTATACTAGACCTAGGAATAATTAAGTTTGTTTTAGCTTCTCTTATTTTAAAAGAATTCCTTAATAGTCAGTATACTACTATCTAAAAGCTAAGTACCTACGAATTCGTGACTATTTGACGACTGTCACAATAGGTACTATCTTAACAGCAGGATGGGTTGGATTAATCATTCCATTGATCATCTTGGGAAAAGCCTAACTGGGTTTAGGATTGCTTAATTGGTCCGCTTCAAAGGTTAATTGACTTGGTGAGTAGAGGGTATTAACTGCGTATCGTAGCTCCTAGACCATTTGTAAAGCCCCGTGACTACCCCCTTCCCTGCGCCCCCCTTAGGAAACCACTTGGAAAAGCCCTTAAACTAACCTGGATGCAAGAAGGCCTGTTAAACTCTTTAAAACTACCTTCTCTCTACTGAAGGAGGCGAGGGGAGGGAGGAGATGTTGGAGAGAGGGAGAGAGAGATGATAGAGAGAGGGAGAGAGAGATGGTAGAGAGAGGGGGAGAGAGATGGTAGAGAGAGGGAGAGAGAGCTGGTAGAGAGAGGGAGAGAGAGATGGTAGAGAGAGGGACAAAGAGAGAGATGGTAGAGAGAGGGAGAGAGATATGGTAGAGAGAGGGAGAGAGAGAGATGGTAGGGAGAGGGAGAGAGAGAGATGGTAGAGAGAGGGAGAGAGAGATGGTAGAGAGAGGGAGAGAGAAATGATAGAGAGAGGGGGAGAGAGATGGTAGAGAGAGAGGGAGAGAGATGGTGGAGAGAGGGGGAGAGAGAGATGGTAGAGAGAGGGAGAGAGAGATGGTGGAGAGAGAGAGAGAGAAGGAAGGGTAGACTACTATATTGGGAAAAGAGACAGATGAAAAAGGCGAAAGGAAGCGACAGGTGGAAAATAGAACCACCGACGGAGACGGTGATGGAGGTGCAGCCGTGGGGAGGAAGATAGGGAATGGAGGGAAGGTCAGGGAAGAGGGAGCGAAGAGGGAACAGGGCCAAGAAAGGTATGGGGAAGGGGGAGGAAAAACAGGTGCGAGAAAAGCGTGTCACAAGGAATTTGGGACTAAGTAAAAATTAGGCTTGAGCGAGGTTGTTGTTGTTGTTATAGATTTAGCTACTCAGAACGAAGTGTCCATGTAGCACGGGCTATGGTGAGCCCGTGGATTGAGCGAGGGGTAGTCCTTTAATTTATAGCGAGGGGAAAGAGGGGTGAATAGATGGGATGCAGAAAGGGGAGATGGAGTACAAAGATAAACTACAATATAAACATCACTGCCGAAGCATCACAACATTCCATGTAAACATTCGTACATAAACCAGCACTGAAGGTACGAGATCTTATCATGCTGTAGCCAGACCATAAAAGGTTCGCATACCACCTGGAGTGCTCAAAGAATGCTTGATCCCCTTCCCCCGCATACAACCACATCCTCAACCCACATATCATGACCGAAAACAATGTATTCTGTCAGTTTACTGACTAAACTGACAGCAATATTCTGTCAGTTTACTGACTAAACTGACAGCAAGATTCTGGTAAAATACAAAATCGAGGAGGATATGTCCAAGTGGCCATGATCACAGTATGTGGCCATGATCACAGTATGTGGCCATGATCACAGTATGTGGCCATGATCTCAGTTTATGCCACAGAAACGTCCGTCTCGTTTCGGGTTTCCTTATGTTTCTTTAGATGTGGGCTTCATGATGGGACGGCATAATGTGTGGAGGGTGTTTATAATGTCCTAGTGGCTGTCATTATAGTATTAGCGTGTTTCACAGGAGAGAGAAAAAGAAGAAAAACAATCTTAAATGGAAGGTGTCAGTCTGGAAATTGTATTCGTATTGACACCTGCGTCTGTCTGGTCTGGTGGCGGGAACATCACAGGGTGACGCCCGCAAACTTGAATGTGATATTCTTTTGTGTGTGTGTGTGTGTTGGAGAGAGCAGGGAATAGATAGCTTGCTTCTGGGCCACGGCCACACACACACGCACACATACACACACACACACACAGTGTACACATTTTGAAATTCGATTTAAGGAGTTCATTAGGAATGTGTAGCCTAGCGAAGCGTCCTCATCTTATTAACAAAGAAATTTTACTAGGTAAAATATAGATTTAAGCCAATAAACTAGTCCCAGAGCTGAGGGGGGTGTTTACAAAGAAATTGACATTGGTGGTAGACAAATAGGAACACAGGTATAAACAAATTATACAAATGAGATACAGAGCCATTACAAATTATAAGATGAATGTAAGAGAAGTTAAAATGGACTGCACTGAGAAGCTAATGGTGGAGGTAGACATCGTATGCAGCTACAAATGTAGATACAAAACAGTGAACTCGGAACACTGTTGAATAACAGTGAAAAACTGTTGATTAGATGTTGATAGAGAGAGATAGTTTTATTTTTATCTTATTTGTTTATTTTTCTTTCTACCACAGACGTGGCCAGACATTTACAATGCTAACTAGCATATATACATTTTTCTTCTGTCCTCCATGGACAGCGTTGGAGATCTGCAGATTAACTTGCTCTTGTGAGGCAAAAGTTATCACTGATGAACAAGAGCAGACATACAATCAGTGGAACTATCTGCGTCTGCTGTTATATGAAAGGAAATCAAGTCTTATAGCTACTCGACAATCCCTAGTGGTAGAGCTGCACCTGTAGCCTAGTGGTAGAGCTGCACCTGTAGCCTAGTGGCAGAGCGGCACCTGTAGCCTAGTGGTAGAGCTGCACCTGTAGCCTAGTGGTAGAGCTGCACCTGTAGCCTAGTGGCAGAGCGGCACCTATAGCCTAGTGGTAGAGCTGCACCTGTAGCCTAGTGGTAGAGCTGCACCTGTAGCCTAGTGGTAGAGCTGCACCTGTAGCTTAGTGGTAGAGCGGCACCTGTAGCCTAGTGGTAGAGCTGCACCTGTAGCCTAGTGGTAGAGCTGCACCTGTAGCTTAGTGGTAGAGCGGCACCTGTAGCCTAGTGGTAGAGCGGCACCTGTAGCCTAGTGGTAGAACAGACCCTGATTTCCAGTGGTAGAAAGAACCCCGTCTCCTTTTTTTCCCCGTCTCCTAATTGTAAGAGTAACCCTGAAAAACCTCCGAGACGGAGCATATGTAAACAAACTATCACAGCTGACCTATATGGCCCATATCAACTCAACGTTAATGAGAGGAAAATTAATTATAACACAGTAGGTGCTGAGAGGAGAGGCGCTTTTGTTAACAAATTAATTTCCATGCGAGGCTTACGGTTCAATTGTTAAGCGATAAAAGGTATATATTATCATGCTCTAATTTTGGAACAATGCTTGTAAATTATTTACGTTCCCTAATGTGCGTAGTTGGGTGACGTTGTGTTCATAATCAGATTGGATACAAGTCTAATTGGGGCTGATTGTATCAGTGCAAAATACTGATTTATGATTGTACTTTCAAATATGTGTATTTTATATAAGTATTTATTATTAAGTGACAGTAAAGTGTATTAGTGTTATTTTGAGGTTTTCTTACTGTATATATATATATATATATATAATCCTATCCAACCTAACGTAGCATAGCCTAATCCTCTCCAACCTAACGCAGCATAGGCTAATCCTATCTAACCTAAAGTAGCATAGCCTGTTTTTGTTTATAAAAGATGAGGAACTGTCCTATGTACGAAGTGGCTTAAAAAGATGCAGAGATTTTCATTCTACTCCATATATCCGGTTGTACGTGGAGCATTTAGATAACTAGTAAAGCCAGCATGATATTCTTAATTACGTATACCCCCCAGAGTCCGCCGTGCTAGGCGTTGATATCGTCACAAACTCCTCCCTCTCGCAGGCGATGAGTCACAATAACGTGGCTGAAGTATGTTGACCAGACCACACACTAGAAATTGAGGGGACGACGACGTTTCGGTCCGTCCTGGACCATTCTCAAGTCGATTGTGATTGAGTCACACAATCGACTTGAGAATGGTCCAGGACGGACCGAAACGTCGTCGTCCCTTCAATTTCTAGTGTGTGGTCTGGTCAACTCCTCCCTCTCCTTGCTTACGAGAATCAAACTCCTCCTATGTTATCTATGAGGATCAAATGCCTTCCTATGTTGTCTACGGGGATCAAGCTCCACCTCCTCCGTGGGTTTGAGGATCCAATGGCACGTAGGAAAAGGTCAATATCAAAAGGTCAGGTCACCGATGGAATTAAACAGCTTTTCGATTGCCTTACCGGAATGTATCAGAGCTTGTGATTGGGTAAGAACTCTCTCAGGCGTTTCCATATACTTCTGATATATTAATATATCTGATATAATTTATGTATACTTCTGGGGAGGGAGGGGGGCTATTAAGGCCACTATACATAACTTATTGGCTAGTAAGAATACTTTTGGGCTGGGTATATTTTATGTATAAAGTAAACTAGGTGGATAGATTAGTGAGGTATAGTGTGTATATATCTATGTGTGTGTGTGTGCATAGGAGAGTGTAAGGGTGTTGGCGGCGGTGGCTAGGGACACTGATTCCCCTTCCCCCTCCTAGGCCAGAAATTGTTATTCTAGACGTGAGTAGCTGGAGACGACCCGGTCGGCGTCTCTACACCGCTGTGTGTGGATGGAGACGACCCGGTCGGCGTCTCTACACCGCTGTGTGTGGATGGAGACGACCCGGTCGGCGTCTCTACACCGTTGTGTGTGGATGGAGACGACCCGGTCGGCGTCTCTACACCGCTGTGTGTGGATGGAGACGACCCGGTCGGCGTCTCTACACCGTTGTGTGTGGCTGGAGACGACCCGGTCGGCGTCTCTACACCGTTGTGTGTGGCTGGAGACGACCCGGTCGGCGTCTCTACACCGCTGTGTGTGGCTGGAGACGACCCGGTCGGCGTCTCTACACCGTTGTGTGTGGATGGAGACGACCCGGTCGGCGTCTCTACACCGCTGTGTGTGGCTGGAGACGACCCGGTCGGCGTCTCTACACCGCTGTGTGTGGCTGGAGACGACCCGGTCGGCGTCTCTACACCGCTGTGTGTGGCTGGAGACGACCCGGTCGGCGTCTCCACGAAAATTGTACTGAATTGACCGAATCTAACCAAGCCGAACATTCACAAACAGAAAACGAGACAGCCCGTCAATTCTGCGAGCGGCTCTGATTTACGGAACATCATAATTTTGACGTTGGGTACATTTGGGCAATAGTTCATATGTCAAAATGCGAGAGGACAGGACGAGTTAGATGAGTGACGCTGCCCAGTACTGTCACTATGGCGGTGTGTCCACTCACAGGATGAGTGGCGCTGCCCAATACTGTCACTATGGCGGTGTGTCCACTCACAGGATGAGTGGCGCTGCCCAGTACTGTCATTATGGCGGTGTGTCCACTCACAGGATGAGTGGCGCTGCCCAATACTGTCACTATGGCGGTGTGTCCACTCACAGGATGAGTGACGCTGCCCAATACTGTCACTATGGCGGTGTGTCCACTCACAGGATGAGTGACGCTGCCCAATACTGTCACTATGGTGGTGTGTCCACTCACAGGATGAGTGACGCTGCCCAATACTGTCACTATGGCGGTGTGTCCACTCACAGGATGAGTGACGCTGCCTATTAAGCTGAACCTTCAATGCAAAATGCAAGGTCTTACACGACCTCGCATTTTGTCTCACACACACACGCAATGGTGTGTGTGTGTGTTCCTCTGGGCTCCAAGATGCAATTACTTGAATGTAGCCACATAGTCTCCCCGGCTTGGTGGCTTCTTTTGTTAATTGCTTAAAATTAAGCAGCTTTTCCTCCAAATGACTCTCAGAGGATTTACGCCACGTTAAACTTGCAAGTTTTCTGCTTTAAACTTACACGAAACCTACAGCTGCTGCTGTAGGCTGCCTCAACTGGACGTTAACACAAGAATACCTGGAAATAATGCTCATGGGTACTGTCGATCCTGCCCTGAAAGGCTTGAAAAACGTCCAGGGCCCAGATTCACGAAAGCACTTAAGCAAGCACTTACGAACGTGTACATCTTTCCTCAATCTTTGACGGCTTTGGTTACATTTATTAAACAGTTTACAAGCCTGAAAACTTGCCAATCAACTGTTGTTATTGTTATAAACATCCTCCAGGTGCTTCGGAGCTCATTAACTGTTTAATAATTATAAACAAAGCCGCCAAAGATTGAGAAAAGATGTACAGGTTCGTAAGTTTTTGCGTAAGTGCTTTCGTGAATCTGGCCCCAGGTTCGTAAATACTTGCGTAACTGCTTCGTGAATCTGGGGTCCGGTTTACGAACAAGGAATTTTTCACTATGACACAACAGGGAATGGAACTATGAGGAAAAACCGCCAAGCAATCACGATTATATAGCACTTGGAAGGGGTCAGGATAAGGATTTGGGATGGGACGAGGAGGGAAGGAATGGTGCCCAACCACTTGTGGGACGGTCGGGGGATTGAACGCCGACCTGCATGATGCATGACGGGGAGATGATGGTTCTTAGTACCCCATAATTTGCTTAAAATTTTGGCATGGTTACTCCCATTAAATTTGTGCTTATCGCAAGAATAATGGGGAAGTAATGTAAATATTTAGATACACGGCCACAGACCAGGTGAAAAAGTTTACACTATTTAACTTAAAAGATTCCGATGGTTGGACACCATTCCTTTCCCTCCGTCCCATCCCAAATCCTTATCTTGACCCCTTCCCAGTGCTATATAGTCGTGATGGCTTGGCGCTTTCTCCTAATAGTTCCCTTGCCTTAAGATTCCGATGGTATAGTATACCATCGGTATAGTACACCATATAGTATAGGCCAGTAAAGTTTACACTCGCGGATGTGACTGAGCAACTCGATATCAACAGTCCATCATCAACCGCTACCTCATACTCAACCACAACCTTTGTGTGTACCTGATATGCTATCACTGACAATCCTGCACCCCCCAGGGTCCAATCCTCTCTCACAAAATGTACAACCGAGTCCTGATCTTATTAAAACTCGTGTCACTTGCATTGAAAATGCACTAGAAAAGACGCTGAACCGACGCCTAACTACATTCTTTGCACAAATAAACCAACCCATCCTTGAGGCTGACCCAACAGACACATCATCGACACCTACAGACAACGATATCTGCCCTAACACAGCTACTATTGCTGGAAACACATCGTTTGAACTGATGTTGAACAACCTGTGACAGGTTGTGGTATTGTAGTTATACTGAGCCAAGGTGGTATGGCTCTTCGTCACACAAATGAACAAAAAAATGCTGCTTTATTTACAAATTTATTTACAAATAAATAATTAAAACAATTGACCGAAATATTATGTAAAGAGGGTGAAATTAAGAGATGTGAAATAGGATGCCACGCTCCACTGACGGCAAATCGTTACACGTGAAGGTGGGGTTATTATTATTATTATTAACATCTTTATTGACAAAATTAATTACAATTTTGCCTAATCTGAGGATTTCGATTAAGTCTTATTAAGCCTAACTCCTTGCTTGACGTGGACACGGGAGCTAAAAGGCAATTACATTGTAGAATTCTTTTATGTAATGAACAATAGATTTATACAATACCGCAGATTTCTTCCGCAAGAAAAATAATTGATATATCCAGCACTGTAGAATTCTTCTACAGAAAATAATGAATATAATCTAAATAAATTATAGAAACTGCTAGAGAGGAAACGTACTAGATTTTGTTATTATGCATTCGGCTTAACGACAACTAGCCTAAATGTTAACTGTGGCCACAAATAGGAAATGAATTAATTTGGTTAATTCTACGAATTAGTAATGTTAGTAATTACTATGGTTAATACAATGATGTATTATAAGACAAAGGATGTATGAAAAATGTTGGTTATTTCCATCAGTCAGGTCGTGATGGTATCCCAACCTTCCTTCAATCACTCCAAATCGTCTGTTCTCTGGTACCGTGACAATTTGTGTATTCATTTTATTATGTCCTCATTTCTAAGCATTATATCCACTCATGACTACTGATTTTACAGCTAAATTGAAAGAGTTGAAAAAGGGAGAGGGAGTGGGGAGAGGGACTTAAGGTTTAGGGTGAGCTGTGAACAGTTTAGAGTGCTTTAGGGTGAGCTGTGAACAGTTTAGAGTGCATGACAGGTGTCATTCTCAAGAGACTCAAATTCTTCAGGTTCTTCTGTCATTCGTTGCATCTTTGCAAGCAATGTTTTGGAATATTTGCTGTTTGCCAACATTATACGTGTATTTGTGCATTTGAGGTTAAGAGTTGCCAACATTAAATGTGTATTTGAGGTTAAGAGTCAGCTCAGAAGCCAAGTTTGTTCCCCTGGTGAATTGTCAAGACAGACATAGACGTTTCATACACAGCTCGTTTTCTAATTCAGACTGTATCATTAGGTTGGATAGGGTTAGGCTATGCTACGTTAGGTTGGATAGGATTAGCCTATGGTACATTAGGTTGGATAGGATTAGCCTATGGTACATTAGGTTGGATAGGATTAGCCTATGGTACGTTAGGTTAGGTTAGGTTGTATTCTGTTAGGTTTTATACTTTTGTTTTTGTTTATAAAAGATGAGGAACAGTTTCTCAGCTTATAGGTGTGCGGGAACAATTGGTCGTTAAGCTTAAATGACACGCCTACGTCCGTGAACTTAGTAGGCCTAGTGTTGAAATTGCTAAAGTTGCAAGGTATTATTTTTGTTTGGGGGTGGGGGCTTCTTTCCTCCCCCCCCCCCACCCTTCTCTCATCTTTCTTTATATCCACCTCCTTCTTTCTCCCCCACCTTCTTCCCTACCCCTCCACCCTCTTCTTTGTTTGCTGTGGGGGGGAGGGAAGGGAGAGAAGTGGTGTTGCCTGGCTGGCGGACAACCAGCTAGCTGCTGCTCCTTGTGTCTGAGACTTAATTACTTGGCCTGGATCTCTTCACAGAGGCTTTACAGCCTCTGACGCTACAAAGAGAAGGTCGCAAGTCATTAACGCAGGATAACGAGAATACGTCTCCTTTGAACTAACGAGAAAGAAGATTAAATAAAGTCTGATTAGCTGCCATCACAGTAAGCTGATTTCAATCCTAAAGGAACGTCTTGAAAACTCGCATTATAACAAATCGAATCGAAAAGACGCCGAAAGATCACACACGTTCCGTATGTAAATATGTAATTCCGTAAATATGAGTCCGTATATTTCGCCCGTGAAAAAGTTGCGGCTCACAAATATCCACGTTTTCTACGAATCCGTTTGGTTGGGTTGGGTAGGCTGCTTAGGTTCGTGCGTGTCTGCTTTGGTTAGCCCTTTGAGCTTTATGGTATGTACTGGCAGATCAAGAGACCAGGCTGAAGAACTTGGCTTGACGGATGTAATGAAGAGCCTGGTCATTTTGTTAATACAAGCCTGGTCCTTAGGGGAGCCGGTCTGCCGAGCGTACAGCACACTGGACTTATGATCCTGTGGTCCTGGGTTGGATCCCGGGCGCCGGCGAGAAACAATGGGCAGAGTTTCTTTCACCCTATGCCCCTGTTACCTAGCAGTAAAATAGGTACCTAGGTGTTAGTCAGCTGTCACGGGCTGCTTCCTGGGGGTGGAGGCCTGGTCGAGGACCGGGCCGCGGGGACACTAAAAGCCCCGAAATCATCTCAAGATAACCTCAAGATAAGATAGCTTAGGAGCCCTTAATTCTTTAAACAGTGGAAATCCAATCTTCATGTCCATATTTAAGGATTGTAAGAAAAGGATAAATGAGATACAGCTTCATGGTCACAAAGTGAAATTCACGTGGATTCCATCTCGTTATAATAGTGCTCAACGAGGTGGCGAATGACCTGGCCAATCGAGCCACATCCAAACCACCACCACAAGTTGACATTGTATGTGTTTCAACAATGTGACAAATAAGAAGCAAAATTATAAATAATCAGGCACGGGCAGAAGTGGCGAGGAGAGGTATAATGTATGAGGGAAGTCAAACCATGCAACACTACAAGTTCAAGTATGTTTATTGAGAAGAAAAAATACATCTCAAAGGGATAGAGTAGCTTAGGCTATTTCTACCCTCCCTCAACAATACATGTGTGTCAAAACACCCGTCCATTTTACTTATGGTAAAAGGAGAAATGCTTGGAGTGACTGTACATATGTGGCTCAGGCTTGGATACAAATATCCAAGGATATTTGGATTGTTGTGATTGGATGATTGAGATAAGGATTGTTCCAGAACAAATAGCCTGGATGTGTCTCAATGGAAAGATTTAGGATATTCTGGAGAGATATAAGAATCTTGCATCAAGATTGTTGTAACTTTGTTGAATTGTTTATACATACATTAAACGAAAATCGGGAGGAAGATAAACATGGACGAAGACTCGCTATCACTTCAAGACGATCTAAATAAGGTTTTGAAATGGTCAAAAGATTGTCAGATGCAGTTTAATGGTGACGAATGTAAGGTTTTAAGGCTAGGAAATGATGAATTACATGATACGGGCTAGATGGTGGCGAGATTGCGAAAGGGATCTGGGAGTTATGATTAGTAGGAATTTAAAACCAAAAAATCAATGCATAAATATTCGTAATAAGGCAAATAGGACACTGGGATTTATTAATCGAAGCATTACTAATAAGACACCTGATGTTGTTCTGCCACAATATCTTGCTCTGGTTAGGTCCCATTTAGATTATGCAGTTCAGTTTTGGTCGCCGTACTATAGAATGGATAGAAATTCACTAGAACACGTCCAGCATAGGATGACAAAGTTAATCCCGCAAATTAGAAACCTCTCATATGAAGAAAGACTGACAGAGCTTAAATTACAATCGCTGGAAAGGCGAAGAGTTAGGAGTGACATGATAGAAGTGTTTACTGGTTCGGTAACAGGATTGTTGGTTTGTGAAACCAATTACCGCGTAAAGTGGAGGTGGGGTCCGTTAATTGTTTAAAGCGTGGGCGTGGGTTGGACAATACGCTATGCGTAGGAAACGTCCATACATAGATGATGATTTACAAACATAATGTTAGATTTATAGATAGAGCTAGTACATACAATACCTAAAGCCAATACGCTATGCGTATTAGTGGCTTTAGGTATTGTATGCACTAGCTCTATCTATAAATCCAACATTATGTTTGTAACTCATCATCTATGCATGTACTTTTCCTGAATAAAAATTTGAATTTTGAATTTGACATGTATGTGGGTGGGATATTGGGTGGTTATAAATAGGAGCTGCCTCGTATGGGCCATTAGGCTTTCTGCAGTTATCTTCATTCATATGTTCTTATGTATTAGGTGATAGGAAACGTGCCGAAGCTGCACATGCCAAAACTGTTAAATATTAAAATCCAGCTGGAAAAACTCATCGCGGTAAATAGGAACAGCCTCGTATAGGCCAATAGGCCTTCTGCAGTTACCTTAATTCTTATGTTCTTATATAACATAATGATATTATATAAGAATATAAGGTTGATGTTCATGATACAGGTTCAGGAGCTTGTACACCAATTGATTGACAGCTGAGGGACGGGACCAAATATCAAAATCAAAAATCAAAATCTAAATGTTTATTCAGGTAAAGTACATACATACAAGGTGAGATACAAACATTGATGGATTTATTGATAGAGCTAGTATATACAAAGCCTAAAGCCACTATTACGCAAAGCGTTTCGGCCAGAAATAGTCGAAGCTCAGCCCCGTAAGCACAACTAGGCGAGTCCATTGGCATGACCATTAGGGTGTACGCCATCTATGTTTTGACAGCAGCACTACACATTAACCCCGCATTATTCTATTATCAATACACGAGTGTTATGGTCAGTTGCTAGTCTATATATGTTTCTGGGCACAGTAAGTGATGTGTGGCTTGTTGCGGGCGGAGGTCAGTAGTAACTGTTTGAACTGTGTTGGAAGAGGATGTGTGGGCCAATGTGGTAGACTACCGTGGTAAGTAGCGAGTCTTACAGCTTTTTAAAGCGCGTCTTTGTAATTCATTTGTGCTAATAACCGATTTTAGGCTTTAGTTAGGTTTTGTTTGAGATTTATTTAATGGGTATCGCTAATAATATAAAGGGGGAGGGGAGGGAAATTGCCTGTGTAAGCTACATACGTGTTTGGAAAAATAATTGACCAGATCGTTATCTTGTAGAGTAACGTAAGCTTTTTAGGGTTGATAGATGTTAATTTTCTTGTTTGAAGAGCTGTTAACTTGAGACGGTTAAGTCCCAGCTGTGTCTAGGTAAAAGGTGACTGGATGAACACTCCCGCGGGTTTTCTTTCTAATTGGAGTGTTGTACATGCTGCTATGGCGGTGTCCCCTCGAAAGGTGAGTGGCGCTGCCCAATAAACTCGCCCCTCGGGGCAAAATTTAAAAAAATGTAAATAAAACTAGTGCCAGAACCCCTAGTGACCTTGAAAAGGCCATGAAGTCGTGGTCTTGTCAATTCCCGCACTTTTGAAAAATTTAAACTATACTGCTTCATAGGCTTGTACCTATTTGGGAAAATATCCTAGCAACCACATTAGACGCTTAATCTGTTTTGAGCTTTTAAAAATTCTCTTGAGCAAAGGCCGGCTCTTTAATTACGCCTATCGTGCGGCTGTAGTTTTTAAGTCTTTCTCGGTTATGGACAGACAAAAGGTCTTGTATCGGAGATTAGGGAAAGTTTGGGGTCTATTTAAAACTGTCGGTGATAACAGATGACTAGGTTTTTATTCTGTATTTGCTAAACATTATCAGCCGAACAAGACTTTGGGGGAGGACAGGTTGGTTAATTCGGCTGTTACAGGGAGGATTTGGTCTTATTTAAACAAATGGTAAAACTCTAGTCTGACAGTCTTTGCCAGGGTTCTTAAATACAAAGAGCAGCTTTGAGAAGTTTTATCATTTATTAGTCGGGCAGTATTAGACGTGTAAAGCTACTAATGTGGTACCAGTTTTAAAGGAAAACGAAAATTTTAAAGAATTTTTTAGAAATTAATCTAAGGTTACCTGATCAACCAGGCTGACTCATACGTCAGGCTGCGAGCAGCTGCCTCAAACAGCCTAGTTGAATCAGTCCAGTAACCAGGAGGCCTGGTCGACGACCGGGCCGCGGGGACGTTAAGCCCCGGAGGCACCTCAAGGTAAGGTTTAATTTCTGTCAAATTAACTGCCAATTAGCTTAGTCTATTGTGGGAATTTACTTTAATCTTAAAACTGCAAATATTTTTTTCATTAAAAAAATCATGCATGAATTGCATAGTTCTATTAGCTGTTCATGCTGTGACACTTGCATAGTTGATGCAATAGTGATAAGGTTTGTGATGTGTACCTTGACTTTAGCAAAACTTTTTTGATAGTGCCAAATGGGAAAATTGATAAAGGCTCAAAATATTGGGTGCTGTATAAAGTTTAGAGCATTGCTATACCAAAGTGGTTAGTATAAATGGTGTTAAAGGAAATATTGTTAGTGCCTCAAGGCTAGTCTGGGACCTCGGTTGAAGATGTTGGAGTAGGAATAATTGCAAAATAAAAAATCGGGAAAGAAATGCTTGCTATCACTTGGAGAGGATGGTTTTGAAATGGTATAATTGCCAGATGCAGTCTAATGCTGACAAATACCTCGTTTTGAGGCTAGGAAATCTTAGTACAGATAAGAGCTAGATGGCGTGGATTAAGAGGGACCAGAGTTGTATTGATACAAAATGCATAAATGTTCATAATTAGGCAAATGTACCGGTGATTTGTCAAAGCACTGGTAATAAAATGCCTGGTATTGTTCTCCAGGTATCTTGGTCTTGTTAAAGGCCCATTTAGGTGATGCAGTTCTCGTTGCCACACTATAGAACGGCTAATGAATAGACTTGAGTGGTCCAGGACTGACCGAAACGTCGTCGTCCCTTCACATTCTAGTGTGGTCTGGTCATAAATATAGAACATAAGAACATAAGAACATAAGAACAAAGGTAACTGCAGAAGGCCTATTGGCCCATACGAGGCAGCTCCTATTCTATAACCACCCAATCCCACTCATATACTTGTCCAACCCGTGCTTGAAACAATCGAGGGACCCCACCTCCACAATGTTACGCGGCAATTGGTTCCACAAATCAACAACCCTGTTACTGAACCAGTATTTACCCAAGTCTTTCCTAAATCTAAACTTATCCAATTTATATCCATTGTTTCGTGTTCTGTCCTGTGTTGATACTTTTAATACCCTATTAATATCCCCCCGGTTATGTCCATTCATCCACTTGTAAACCTCTATCATGTCACCCCTAACTCTTCGCCTTTCCAGTGAATGCAACTTAAGCTTTGTTAATCTTTCTTCATATGAAAGATTTCTAATTTGGGGAATTAACTTAGTCATCCTACGCTGGACTCGTTCAAGTGAATTTATATCCATTCTATAATATGGCGACCAAAACTGAACTGCATAATCTAAATGGGGCCTAACTAGAGCAAGATATAGCTTGAGAACCACACCAGGTGTCTTGTTACTAACGCTGCGATTAATAAATCCAAGTGTCCGATTTGCCTTATTACGAACATTTATGCATTGATCCTTTTGTTTTAAATTCTTACTAATCATAACTCCCAGATCCCTTTCGCAATCAGACTTCGCAATCACAACACCATCTAGCTCGTATCTTGTAACTCTATCATCATTACCTAACCTCAGAACTTTACTATAGTTCGTCTATAGTTTATAGAACGGCTATAAAATGATGCATCCAACGTAGGATGAAAGTTAATCCCGCAAATTTGAAAAGTGTTCTATGAAAAGATTGAAAAGGCATGAATGCATGCCTCTTAAGGCAAAATTAGTGAAAAGATAGGTGTAAAAGTGGACAAATGGACGTAAGGGAATATCAATGGGGTATTAAGAGTATACAAAAGACGACCCCGAAACAAAGGGTATGAATTGGATAGTTGAGCTTCGGGAAAGACCTGGGTAAATACTAGTTCGACGAAAGGGGGTTTTGATAGAACAAATTAACGCGTAACAATGTGGAAGTGGGATCCCTAGATAAATCCAAAAGGGCAGTGACGAGGATTCGAACCTGCGTCTAGGAGCATCCCAGACGCTGCCTTAATAGACTGAGCACATGGTAAAATCTCTTACCATGTCGTAGCTCAGTCGATTAAAGCAGCGTCTGGGATGCTCTTTGATGCAGGTTCGAATCCTCGTCATGGCCCTTGTGGATTTGTTAATTTGATGCCTCGCGTTGTGATTTGTGATCCCTAGATAGTTTAAAGTGTAGGTTAATTGTTCAGTGTAAGTGGGTCTATATAAGGAGCTGCCTTGTATGGGCCAACAGCCCTTCTGAAGTTACCTTCATTCTTATGTTCTAACCTGCTTAGGCCTAGTTTTAATCGCAAGCCAATATGGGTATTAACTAGAAAGTATACTTGTATAATTCAGTTTAGTGAAAGCCAAAGTTGATAACAATGTATACTGTTGACTGAAGTTAAGTAGGTGTTGCCTCGCCATACCAAAGCTTTAATCTTGGTAATCTAGTTTACAGCAGTCCTTACTTCAAAAGATTTAATTTCCTGTTCCTCTTGTCCTCCAAAATCTTAGTAAACTGGCTACTCTCGATGACCAAGTGTAATGTGCACACACATTACAAGATGGTCCCTTGCCATGTTAGGAACTAACAGTTGTACATTGTTTTATAAAAGCTGTTTTGCCCCTACTTGTCAAATCATGCATTGTAGAATATGGGTGTAAACCAAAGGGTGAGACATTTAGCAGTGAAATGTTAGTATTGGTCATGGCTTCTGGCGATATTGGCTGCCACCCCTGCCTGTGGGTGTTTAACATTGAGCAGGGCTGGCATGCAGTTTATAGGCTAAATGTTCATGCAAACTATTGGGTGGCTTAATCTTCATAAACGTGGTGTTTCATGGGCCACTTATTGTTAACTATCTACTTTTTGTAGGCTGGCCCCTTGTTTGGGTCTGTGCTCTACCTACTTGTCAAGGGGGTGCTTATGGTATCATGTGCAGTATTCAATTACAGGCATAGCCTAATTTTCAAGCCTTGTTCGGCTTGAAAAAGGAGGGAGGAAGCGCGAATGGCTTGTATTCACTTTTTGAAGTCTCGTTAGGGGAAAATATAGATGTGGGACAAATTATCAATAGAAGGCACCAAACCGGAAAGGCCATGTAGCATGGTGGTGGTATCCCTGGATTTGAGTATTAAAATGTTATGGCACGCTATTATATAATTTGGATATGCTTTAAAAATTAGGTCTTTACATAATTTCCATACTTGTTGCTTTCCTACTATGGGTCGATTTTATCCTGTAACAGACTTTATTGCCATACAAAAGTACAGTACATGTAATTTAACACCGTTAAAAACATTGCCTTCTGGTGCCCAGTTGAAAACTGATCCACTTTGTTTTTTAATGTTTTAAGTGATTTTCATTTGTCTTTGTCCTGCCTTAATTTACTCAAAATATTCCTAAAATTCAAAAATTTTGTCCTTAAATAAGCTGTATTTGCAGGTGTTAATTTCGGGTGCTGCAGCTCTCCAGCCCGAGGTGTTGCCTGGGTAGTCTTTGAGTGCCTCCCAACATGTTAGTGAGGTCCTGAGCCGATGTACCATATGGCGAAGAGTGAGGCAGTAGTTTCCTGAAGTAATGCATGGCATGAGATGGCACCCAGGCTAACCAGCAGCCGGCACCAACTCTGGCCGACGTCGGGGTGGACAAGGCCCAGATCCAGTGGGGAGGAAGTCTACAGTAACCTGTAAAAGGTACAAAAATTACCCCCCCCCCCTTGGTACTTTGTCTCGGGTTCCCCCCCCTCTTTCATTTACTTATTTTGTAAAGCTCTATCTTAAACGGCAGCATAGCTTGGCACTCAAGGCTTTAGTGGGACTGTTCCATTGGATTATAATTGTAGGTAGCAAGAAGCATAGTTCTGTTCTGCATTGTAGTGTCTTTAAACCATTGGATAAATGTTGCATTCAACTTGGTTATCTTGTTTTGTAAATTGATAAATTTTCAGTTTGAAGAAATTGATACCATCCTGTCTGGCTTGCAATGTACCATTTGTATTAACAGCAGTTTCATAAAGAATGAATTATTGGCTGGTATTATATTCTCTAAAGCAGATAAAATCGGTGTAGTGTCCATGCCTTAATGATTAGTTTGGTGAATGAGACTAATCGGGCTGTATAACTGTGCTTTACTAAGTGTAAACTTTGATTATTTTCAGGGTGTTGGTTTTTCTCGCTGAAGCTCCTACTTGTGCAATTTTGATTGGTGGATTGACTTGGTCCTTCTCGTGATCTACGGCAAGGTAATACTTTTAGCATTTATATTATGGTGCACATGTTAAGCTTTAGTTTTCAATTAGTTTGAGTCTTTAAAGTACTTGTGTTGATGACCATTCTTGTATGGCCTTCATACTTCATTTGTTATGACAGAACACGAAACAATGGGTATAAATTGAATAAGTTTAGATTTAGGAAAGACTTGGGTAAATACTGGTTCAGTAACGGGATTGTTGATTTGTGGAACCAATTGCCGCGTAACGTGGTGGAGGTAGGGTCCCTCGATTGTTTCAAGCGCGGGTTGGACAAGTATATGAATGGGATTGGGTGGTTATAGATAGCTGCCTCGTATGGGCCAATAGGGCTTCTGCAGTTACATTTGTTCTTACCCTTCACTTTAACATGGATATTAACATCCTTAAGTCAGGGCAAAAATAGAATATTTGGTTCTGCCATTTTTAGTAATTTGTAAGGCCTTTTCACTATTCTTAGATTTGATCTTTATCCATTAAGTTGGTTTCCTTACCAGTAGTGGTAGGTTTGAAAAGCTTTAAAAAATCCATGTATAGAGTTGCTGGAAGTCCTTTATTAGGGGGTTAATTTGAAAAGTAAATTTGCTTGACAGCCTTGTTTATATATTTTGGGAAAACCAACATTTTAAGTATTTAATGGAAATGGTGACTGAATCTGACTTTAGATGCCAAAAGTTAACCAGAGCAAAGTGTAGTTACAAAAGTAGAAAATTGTTCCATTAAATTTAGATAAAATTAATAAGAGGTAGTTCCAGGTGCAGGGAGATTTGTGTAGTTAGTCAGTCTTTACTTTACTATTGTGAAATTTAGTTTTAATTATGCCAATGCTAGTTTTTAGTCTTTGCACCCGTTTCCTAAGACTGACAGCATGAGGTGCATCTTCCAGCTTCGGTCTTGGAGAAGTTGTAAATTAGGTAATAACCTTTTAATTTAACTTTTAAGTGTAGCATAGGCTTGTATCTCCCTTGGGGGAGTTGTATCAAACCCATAGAAATTTCCTTATCAAGATACTTTAAAGGTTGTAGGTTGTGCCTATTGTAATTTAGCATTGATTAACGTATTGTCAGTCTTAAAGGGCATGACAATGATTAGGTTTATAATCTAGTATCTTGGCATAGACAAAATTGATTCTACTAAAATACTAAATTGTATAGTTAATTATCAATTAACATTGGTGCACAATGAATGTGGTACTGCAGTTTAATAATTCTGGTCCACAATTTTGTTAACTTGAAAGTGTAGTGAATATTTCCAAGAAGTTGATTAGGTGTGGCCGTACCTGTTAGAATATTGAAGACAAACGTTCAAATTGCCCTTCTTGATGTAAGCCCCAAGCTCTAAGATGCTGTAATTTTTTTTTAGGAGGTAAACTTATTTTGCTTGTTATGGGAAACTGGCCACTGTAATGATTAATCTCTACTCGATATACAGGCTCGATAGTATCTAGTCAATACTCCATTGTCAATAAAGTACATAGTTGGGTCTTACGTGATCCATTGGCTAAGGAAAATCAAAGTTCATTGAAATAAGTTTATAGGGGTAAAATACACAAAGGGATGAGGTAGCCAAGGAAGTTCCAAACTTGTCCTTATTGGTAGTTTAGTAATTTTTTATCTAGTTGCATAATAAAAATAGTGGTTGTTGGTAAAATGTTCATTGCACGCACCATAATGGCTGTCAGATCTTAAATGTACTTTAAATGGACTTTAATATTGACCTCTGCGAGCCTGAACACACTACTGCTGTTAGCTTCCTCAACTGTAAGAATTCCTGCTTCCTCGTACCCTCATAAAATAAAATGTTTATTTAGGTAAGGTACATACGTACAATAAATTTTTACAAAGATTGGTTGACTATAAAATGTCAGACTAAGGGGTGAGAATAGTGGTAAATGTGACATTGATCAGTGCATCGTTACTAGATTCTTGAAACTTTCCCTTGCATGGTCAGAAACTTATTATATGGGTAATTATTTTAGACTTGTATTCTTGACTATTGGTTTAATTTGGTGTGCAAGTGAGCTGCTATCGAGTTTCATAAACTTTATAATGAGACTAGTTATAGTGAGAGCACTTTATAAATATTAAAGTACCCGAGTTCATAACTTGTAAGCTTAATAACAAAGTATACTAAAATTGTCATATTTTCTCTTGACAGGTGGAGACTCATTATCTGCAATGACTGTTGCAATGTATTGAAATTTGTTTATCAACTCTGGGTTAGTTGAAGTTATTGTAAATGGTGATGAATCATGGTATTTATAGCTGTTGCTCTAAATTTGTTAAAACGAGCTTTTTTTCAGTGTTTTGGAATACTTAATAAAGTTCTTGGCGCCATCTCTCTAGACTACAAATTTACTTGCGTTACTAGATTATAAATATACGGGTGTTATGGGAAGTTTACCTTGTTTGAGCAACAAGGTGGTGCAAGGCAGTTTTCCCCACTTGGATGTAGTTGTTAAAGCCAAACTTAACTTCCAAACATTGTGTGTAAGTTTGTAGTGTGGTGTGTGGGATTGAAGGAATAATGACCGCTCAACATTAATGAGATTAGTTGCATTAAAGTCTGCAAGTTGAATAAATGTTTTGACAAATGTTGTAGTTATAATACTGTACAACATTGTTAATTAGAGTAAGGATTATAACTTGATGAAAGGGTTATATTGGTTTTTAATTTTAGAAGTACTTTGTTATAGCAAATGTTTGTATTTGAAGGTAGTTTAAATCTAATCGTAAATTACCCATTGGTAATATAGTCGGCAACATAAATTTTAAAGTATCAGACATTGTAGGAAGACTTTTACCAAAGTAAAGGTATATTGGTATATTTAATGTAAGTGTACGAAAGCTAAAAGTTGAAAAAAAACGTTAATACAACAAATGTTGTATGGCTTGTCACTGCCCATCCTGTAGATTGTCATGGCAAGGTATCTACTAAATGAGGTCCCCCACACCCTCCCTTTCTGGCTCGTCGTGAGGGCTTGGTGGGTGGGTGCCAGTGATGCTTCATGGGTCGGTCTTGTCCTTTTGAGGCCTTGTGCTCCTGCTGCTGTCTTCACCAATTTTGCCAGGAATCTTCTTCCTTGCGTTTAATTTTTCCCTTTTCTGTAGTCATTTCCTACCAACCTTTTGCCAGTCTATATTCTGACTACTACTGTTTTGATGTCTGGGTGGGCATACTTTCACCCAATGAGCTGTAGTACTCAACGTCTCGAGTTAGGAGACCCTTTTATTGTCAATCCTCCTTTCGTCGCTGAATCCAATCTCGACGGATGGGATTTGTTCACATCCATTCTTTTAAGACCCTAGTCAGTCGCCTAGTACGTTGCTACTTGAACACCTGTCTGTTAGAAACGTAAGCCTGGCTCCTCTCCGTCCTCCTCCCCTGCGGGGTAAAAAGGGAGACGGCATCGCTTTCTTCCTTGCCCCCCTTGACTATTACTTTGTCCCCCTCCCATTTTCATGGTTGGGGCCCCATGTCACTAATGTGGAGGAATCTTCCACCCCAATTCCCTATTGGTTCCTGCACTTGTAGTGTCTCTACCGCTCCTCCTATCCTGTCCTTGACGGCCCCTGTCTCTCTCCTCCGAATCCCAGTCAGTCTGCCTCTGGTCTGTCTTTCCGCTCCCTTCTCTGCATTCCTTACTAAGCTTACCCATGGTCCCCTAAACGTGATTTTGCTACCTTCATTGTTCTGTTGCTTGTCTTTATCTTTTTGATAATGTCCATTCTTCAATGGAATATTAATTTTTTTTATGCCAACTCTCGTGAACTCCACTTCTGATTATGTTTCACCACTTTGTCTCTGAGAGCTGATACTTGGTGTTCGTCCTTTTCCCTTTGGTGGTTATTCCTCCCCCCCCCCCACCCCCCACCCCCCAGCAAGAGACCCATAACAACTGCTCTTGATTCGTACTGATAATCCTTGTCCACCCCCCTACTGTTTCCATGGTCCATCCATTGTTTTGCTGCCCGTGTTAAATAAATGGTGATCTGTCCCTCCCTCCCTCCCCCCCCCCCCCCCCCCCCAAAGTCCTGCTTTCTCTTCCCGATCTAAACAACCTGGACTCCTTGCCAGAGCTGGTGTTCATATTGGGTGATTTAAACTGTCGACATACCCTCTGGGGTGATGTTGTGACACACCCTAGGTGTTTCTTGCACAGTTCGTCCTTTTCTTACCCGTCTCTTCTGAATTCTGGTGAGCTCACACGTGGACTGTCTAACTTGCACTTTCATGTCTTGATCTTTCTCTGATAATCTCTCTCCTTAGATCTCGCGTGGAAGGTTCTTGACCTCCACGAGTGACTTATTTCCCCCATCCTTGGGGTTTTCATCCTCTCCTTCCCTAGGTGGCAGTTTGCCAAAGCTGATTGGAACCTAGTCACCCTCAGTGGTACTGACCACCTTACGGCCTCTTCCTCTCATCCTCCTTTTCATGAGTCTTGGACGCTACCCTCTTCCTTGCTCTGCCTCCCGTCGCACACGGAAGTGCGTTCCCTGAAATGCTGACTGCTCGGGTTGTAGGCTGTAAGTGTGCAGCGTGGGAAAGATGCTGGCAGAGGCTGAATCCTTTATTTTTGTTTCAGAAAGTGCAGTGGCCTGTTGGACGACCCGTACAGAGAGGCGCGAGAGTTGGAAATGTTTCCACCATTACGTCAGATACTCCTCCTCTGCCGCAGATTTGGAAGATCTGCAAGATTGTGGGTAAGCTCATTCCAGATGACTAGCAGGTTCACCTGTGTTACTCTGGTGGTGGACCCAGTGCAGGTCACAACCGAACTGGGTTCCCACTTGTTATCTGTGGTTCTAATCTTGAATTTTTCCTTAAGCACGTTCTTGAATCTCGTTCCTTAAATTTCCACACTCGATGGTACTACATAGCCTTCCCGGTTTGGTGGGTTTTATAAATTTTTACTAAATGATGTTTAAGTTCTTTACACATGGCAACAAATGGCAAATACATTTTAGGTCTCTATACATTTTACTTATCCATTTCAAATTAAATCCCGTTTGATCCCGAAGCAATCAAGAGTGAGTGATTTGGCATGAATCCTGGGGGACTAACTGTATCTTCTGTTTAACGGCGTAAAATTGGTACCTAGTTAAATTTTGTTCTGGGGTAACTTGAAATGAAGTTATTAGCCAAAATGGTACGCATGCTAGTGGCTGTAAAAGAATGAAAGATCTGTCGTATTGTTTTTTAATGACATAAATAGCAACTTTTGAGTTTGCTTGGAATGTTCCAAATACATGTTACCAAAGAGTAATGGTATATTTTAGTACCATTGAGATATATGGGGGAGGGGAATCGTAAACTAAATTTGAAGTACAAATTTTGTAGCGCATAAACCTTAAATGTGGACTAGAGTGCTTTATCTTATAATTTATAAATTAGATATGGTGGGGAAGTAGATAATTTGTTAGTGGAACTTTAAAATGACAAATATTTTAAAGTTCAACAAAATGAAATTGCTGTGCAAAACCTTATTAACCATATTTAATGTTCCATTGACAGGTCGTGGAAGGTTCCAACATAACTTCAGGAACAGTTGCAGAACAATCGCTGGAAGTGTTAAATGCTACAGAAAGTAGCAGTTGTCAGAATTAGAGGGCAAAAGTAAGTTTATTTAGTTTAATAGGTAAAATGTGTTTACATAATTTTTACCTAAAAAATATTTAATGAAATTGTGAAGGGGCCTGGAAATGGGGTAAATAGAAACTAGTAAGTGGGCCTTGACTAGTGGGTACTATATCCTAAAGTTAATTCTTGCAGGAATTGTACTTTGAATAGAATAAATGGGACTTTTAATTTGTGAATGTAAAGTTGGGCGGTAACTGTTAAATGGCATAAATTGTCAAGTTAGATATTTTTCATGTTTTATTTAAATCTTAATTTGTTTGCTTAACACCAGAAGCTAAGTTGGTTGCATGGTTCTTAATTATTTGGCTAGAAATCATTCAATTATAAATTACACAAATCACAATGTGATATTTCTAATGCACAAGGGCTGTGATGAGGGTTCAAACTATTGTCGGAGGATCTCAGGTGTGCCTTAAGACTGTGCCACAACATGGTAAGTCTACCGATATCATGGATCCTGCAGTTGGATGTAGGGTTGAACCCTTATAATGGCCCTTGGTGATTTAATCTGTTTGTAGTTTTATTTATTTATTTTTTTTTTCTACCACAGACGTGGCCACACATTTACAATGCTAACCAGCATATATACATTTTCTTCTGTCCTCTATGGACAGGGTTAGAGAAATGTTAAACAGAGTTCAAGGGTTTATTGAACACTCAACCACAGAAGGTGATTCGGTGCTATTAAAATGCTAAGCTAACCTACATATTTTAAGTGATTTTCATTTCTTTGTCCTGCCTTAATTTACCAAATTCCAAAAATTCACCAATTTTGTCCTTAAATAAGCTGTATTTGCAGGTGGTAATTTCGGGTGCTGCAGCTCTCCAGCCCAAGGTGTTGACTGCGTAGTCTTTGAGTGCCTCCCAACATGTTAGTGAGGTCCTGAGCCGATGTACCCTATGGCGAAGAATGAGGCAGTAGTTTCCTGAAGTAATGCATGGTATGAGATGGCACCCAGGCTAACCAGCAGCCGGCACCAACTCTGGCCGACGTCGGGGTGGACAAGGCCCAGATCCAGTGGGGAGGAAGTCTACACTAACCTGTAAAAGGTAAAAAAAAATTACCACCCCCCTCTTGGCAGTTTGTCTCGGGTCCCCCCTCCCTTCTTTCATTTACTTTGTAAAGCTCTGTTAAACGGCAGCATAGCTTCCCACAAAAGGCTTTAGTGGGATTGTACCATTGGATTATAATTGTGGGTAGGGAAAAGCATATAGTTCTGTTCTGCATTGTAGTGTCTTTAAACCATTGGATAAATGTTGCATTCAACTTGGCTATCTTGAGTTTTGTAAATTGATAAATTTTCAGTTTGAAGAAATTGGTACCATCCTGTCTGGCTTGCAATGTACCATTTGTATTAACAGCAGTTTCATAAAGAATGAATTATTGGCTGGTATTAAATATCCTCTAAAGCAGATAAAATCGGTGTAGTGTCCATGCCTTGATGATTAGTTTGGTGAATGAGACTAATTGGGTTGTATAACTGTGCTTTAAGTGTAAACTTTGATTATTTTCAGGGTGTTAATTTTTCTCACTGAAGCTCCCACTCGTGCAATTTTATGACTGGTGGGTTGTGACTTGGTCCTTCTCGTGATCTACAGGAAGGTAATAGTTTTAGCTTTTGTATTATGCTGCACATGTTAAGCTTCAGTTTTAAACTGTCTTCAAACTACAGTACTTGTGTTGATCATTTTTGTATGGCCTTCATGCCCTTCACTTTAACATGAATGTTAACATCGTAAAGTCAGGCCAAAAATAGAATATTTGGTTCTGCCATGTTTAGTAATTTGTAAGGCCTTTTCACTATTTCAGAATTTATCTTTATGGATAAAGATAAATAATGTGCTTTAAGTTTCCTTGCCAGTATTGGTAGGTTTGGAAAACTTTAAAAAATCCATGAATACAGAGTTGAAGGAAGTCCTTTATTAGGGGGTTAATTTGAAAAGTAAATTTGCTTGACAGCCTTGTTTATGTTTTATTTTGGGAGAACCAGCATGTTTTAAATATTTAATGGAAATGGTGACTGAATCTGACTTTAGATGCCAAAAGTTAACCAGAGCAAAGTCTAGTTACTAAAGTAGAAAATTGTCCCATTAAATTTAGATAAAATTAATAAGTGGTAGTTCCAGGTGCAGGGAGATTTGTGTAGTTAGTCAGTCTTTACTTTACTATCGTGAAATTTAGTTTTATTCTTTTCAACAGGAGTCTTTGCACCTGTTTCCTAAGACTGACAGCATGAGGTGCATCTTCCAGCTTCGGTCTTGGAGAAGTTGTAAATTAGGTAATAACTTTTTTAATTTAATTTTCTTAAGTGTAGCATAGGCTTGTATCTCCCTTGGGAGAGTTGTATCAAACCCGTAGATATTTCCTTATCAAAATACTTTAAAGGTTGTAGGTTGTGCCTATTGTAATTTAGCATTGATTAACGTATTGTCAGTCTTAAAGGGCATGACAATGATTAGGTTTCTAATCTAGTCTCTTAGCATAGACAAAATTGATTCTACTAAAATACTAAATTGTATAGTTAATTATCAATTAACATTGGTGCACAATGAATGTGGTACTGCAGTTTAATAATTATGGTCCACAATTTTAACTTGAAAGTGTAGTGAATATTTCAAAAATTGATTAACAGTGGCCATACCTGATAGAATATTGAAGACAAACGTTCAAATTGCCCTTCTTGATGTAACCCCCAAGCTCTAGGATGCTGTTAATTAGGAGGTAATTTTATTTTGCTTATGGGAGACTGGCCACTAATGATTAATTTGTACTAGATATCGAGACTCGATGGTCTCGAGTCAATATACTCCATTGTCAATGAAGTACATAGTTGGGTCTTAGGTGATCCATTGGCCGAGGAAAATCAGTCAATTGAAATAAGTTTGAGGTAAAATCCAACAAGGTATGAGGTAGCTAAGTTCATAACTTGTCCTTATTGGTAGTTTAGTAATTTTTTAGCTAGTATGTTGCATAATAAAAATTAAATGGTTGGTAAAATGTTCATTGCACACACCATAATGGCAGTCGGATGTTAAATGTCGGACTAAGGGGTGAGATTAGTGGTAAATGTGACATTGATCAGTGCATTACTAGTCTTGAAACTTTCCCTTGCATTGTCAAATTAATTATATGGGTAATTATTTTATATTTGTATCTATTGGTTTAGTTTGCAAATGTTGTAAGTTTCATAAACTTTCTAATGAGACTTGTTATACTGAGAGCACTTTATGAATATTTAAAGTACCAAAGTTCATAATTTGTAAGCTTAATAATTAAAACGAAGTATACTAAAATGTGTTCGTATTTTCTCGACAGGTGGAGACGCATTATCTGCAATGACTGTTGCAATGTATTGAAATCGGTTTAAAAACTCTGGATTAGTTGAAGTCACTTATTGTAAATAGTGATGAATCATGGTATTTAAAGCTGTTGCTCTAAATTTATTAAAAGCTTTTTTCAGTTTTCTGGAATGCTTAATAAGGTTCTTGGCACCATCCGTGTCTTGACTACAAATTTATTAGTTACTAGATTATAAATATGTGGGTGTTATGGGCAGTTGACCTTGTTGGAGCAACAAAGTGATGCAAGGCATTTTTTTCCCCACTTTGCTGTAGTTGTTAAAGCCAAAATCTTGCAAACGTTGAAAGTTTGTATTGTGGTGCATGGGATTGAAGGAATAATCACCGTTCCACATTGATAAGATTCCTGTTGCACTGAAGTCTGCCAGTTGAATAAATGTTTTGGCAAATATTGTAGTTATAATATTGTACAACATTGTGTTCATTAGAATAATGATCATAACTTGGTGAAAGGGTTATTATATTAGTTTTCAATTTTAGAAGTACTTTATTATAGCAAATGTTTGTATTTGAAGGTAGTTAAAATCTAATTTATATATTACCTGTTGGTAATATAGTCGCCAACATCAAACTTAAAGTATACAAGGCATTATAGTAAGTCTTTACCGAAGTTTGTGTATTAGGATATTGTAGGTGTACATAAGCTGAAAGTTGAAAAAAATGTTAATAGAACAAAATTGTATAGATCATTGCCCATACTGTAGATATTAGTCATGGTAAGTTTTCTACTAAATGACGTCCCCCCCCCCCTTTCTGGCTCGTGTTGTCGTGACGTAAAGTAAAGGAGGGGGGGGGGGATTAACACACAACTGTCATTAGTTTCACCTCACATCTGCAAGGTGACAATCATTCATAATTTCACATTCAATGATCTTGTAATATCGACACATTTGTTTGTAAAAACCTCACTTTTGATATCTCATTTTAATAGTAAGACCCTTCAGCAACCTATCATTCTTGCTGGTGCCAGGTGCTCTGTTAAAGAGTACATCCCAACCCCCCTCTGTCATTGTAATAAGTGAGGCAAGTTCGAGCACGGTGCCCTCAAATGCACAAGTCTGTTTCTCTGCCCCATGTGTGAGGACGATAGCCACTCTGACAGATTCCTCGCATCCCCTGGGCTCGCTGCCTGAATTGCGGTGAGGCCCATCCAACATTCTCTCGCACGTGTGTCGACTCAAAGCTTGTAGTCCTCGACTTGAAACGGCAGGATCATTTGACTCTTCCTGAGGCAAAATGCAAAGTTTGCCGTCTCCACCCTTTCACTGGCGTATCTTATGCTTGCACGTTTTGCTTCTCGTCCTTCCCACCTTTGTCCCACAACCATTTCTAGGCCTTGGAGCCGAACATGCCCGCCACCTTCCCTGTTCCTTTACGTCCTGGGTCGAAAGGTATCACTTGTGAATCTCCTTCTGGATTCCCCCACCATTTCCTACCCTGTCTGCCAAGTCTTTTCGTTTTCCCCGATCGTTCTTGTCCCTCCCTACTACCTCTTGGCCCTTCACGTCGCCTTCCTGTCCAGGCTGATGTTGGTAATCTTCCCAGCAGTCGTAATGTTGTTCACTCCCATTCTTGACTTAAGACCATAGTCGGTCGTCCAGTACTATGTTACTGGAACATCTGTCTGTCAGAAACGTAAGCCTGGCTCCTCTCCATCCTCCTCCCCCTGCGGGTAAGAAAGGAGACGGCATCGCTTCTTCCTCGCACCCTCACTATTACTTCGTCCCTTACCATTTTAGTGGTTGGGGGGGGGGGCCCTGTCCCTAATGTGGAAGTTTCTTTTGGCCCAATTCCCTCTTGGTTGCTGACCTAGAGTTTCTACCCCCTCTCCTCCTGGCCTTGACAGCCCCCCCTGTCTCCCTCCCAGACCCTGTCAATCTGCCTCTGGTGTCCTCCTGCTCTTTTTCCCTCCATTGTTACTAAGTTAACCCATGGCCTGCTAAACCTTATTCTGATCCTTGGCTTTGTTTAATATGCTGTGTTATTTACCTTCGTTTCTTCATCGTTCTGTTGCTGTCTTTTTATCTTTTTGATAATGTCGAATCTTCAATGGAGTATTCATGGGTTTTATGCCAACTCCCATGAACTCCAACTTCTGATTAGGTTTCACCACTTGGTCTCCGGGAGACGATGCTTGGTGCTTGTAGTGATGACTGTCGTGGTTATTCCTTTCTTCCCCTTCCCCCTCGCCTCTTGCTGGGGCCCATAGCTGTTGGTCTCTTGATTCGTACTGATAATCCCTTTGTCTCCCCCCCCCCCTTTACTGTTTCCATGGCCTATCCATTATTTTGTTGCCTGTCATTTTGAGTAAAATATAGTCTGTTCCATTTCTCTCCCCAAATGTCCCGCTTTTCCTTCCTGATCTTGAGAACCTCCTGGACTCCTCAACAGAGCTGGTGTTCCTGTTTGGTTATTTAAACTGTCTACATAGCCTTTGGGGTGATGACACACCCGAGGCGGCCCTCTCGACCCATTGGTCCTGTTACCCGAATTCTGGTGAGCCCACCCCATGTGGACTGTGTAACTCTCACTTTCCTGTCTTGATATTTCTCTGATCGTCTCTGTACTTGGATCTCTCGTGGAGGGTTCATAACCTCCATAAGTGACCATTTCACCATCCTTGTTTCCCCTTGTCTTTTCACCCTCCCCTCTCCTTCCCTAGGTGGCAGTTTGCCAAAGCTGATTAGAACATATTCACCCTCCGTGCTACTCTGACCTCTCCTTACAACCTCTTCCTTCCACCCTCCTCGTTTTCATTAGTCTTCGATGCTACCCTCTATTCCTTGCTCTACCTCCCGGGGCACACGGAAGTGCGTTCCCTGGAATGCGGATTGCTAGGGTTGTCGGCTGTAAGTGTGCAGCCTGGAAAAGACTGACGCTGGCAGATCAGCCTGGGAAAGACTGACGCTGGCAGATGGCTGATTCTTATATTTTGTTTCAGAAAGTGCAGCGGGCTGTTGGACCTCCCGTACAGCGAGGCGCGAGAGTTGGAAGTGTTTCCACCATTACGTCAGATACTCCTCTGCCGCAGATTTGGAAGATCTGCAATATTGTGGGTAAGCTCATTTCCTATGACTAGGAGGTTCTTCACCTCTGTGGTACTCTGGTGGTGGAGCCAGTGCACGTCACAACCGAACTGGGTTCTCACTTGTTAGCTGTGGTTCTAATCTTCAATTTTTCCTTAAACACGTTCTTGAATCTCGTGCCTTAAACTTCCACACTCGATGGTACTACATAGCCTTCCCGGTTTGGTGGGTTTTATAAATTTTTACTAAATGAGGTTCAAGTTCTTTAAAAGTGGCAAGAAATGGCAAATACATTTAGATCTGTACAGTTTGCTTATATATTTAAAATTAAATCCCATTTGATCTGCAAGCAAGAGTGATTTGGCATGAATCCTGGGCGAGTAACTGTAAAATTGGTACCTAGTTAAATATTTATTGTTCTGGGGTAACATGGAATAGTTATTGGCCTAAATGGTACGCATGCTTGTGGCTGTACAAGAATGAAAGATCTGTCGTATTTTTTTGTTTTGACATAAATAGCAACAACTCTTGTTTGCTTGGAGTGTTCCAAATACATGTTACCAAAGAGTAATGGTATATTTTAGTACCATTGAGATATATGGGGGAGGGGCATCGTAAACTATAAATTTGAAGTACAAATTTTGTAGCATATAAACCTTAAATGTAGACTAGAGTGCTTTATCTTAAAATTTATAAATTAGGTATGGTGGGGAAGTAGATAATTTGTTAAGTGTAGTTTTAAAATGACAAATATTTTAAAGTTAAAAAAAATGAAATTGCTATGCAAAACCTTATTAACCATATTTAATGTTCCATTGACAGGTTGTGGAAGGTTCCAACATAACTTCAGGAACAGTTGCAGAACAATCGCTGGAAGTGTTAAATGCTACAGAAAGTAGCATAGTTGTCAGAATTAGAGGGCAAAAGTAAGTTTATTTAGTTTAATAGGTAAAATGTGTTAACATAATTTTTACCTAAATATTTAATGAAATTGTGAAGGGGCCTGGAAATTGGGTAAATAGAAACTAGCTTAAGGCCTTGACTAGTGGGTACTATATCCTAAAGTTAATTATTGCAGGAATTGTGATTTGAATAGAATAAATGGGACTTTTAATTTGTGAATGTGAAGTTGGGCGCTAACTGTTAAACAGCATAAATTCGAAAGTTAAAGATTTAGTTTTATTTAAATCTTAATTTGTTTGCTTAACTTTTGGTGTAAAGTTGGTTGCATGGTTCTTAATTATTTGGCTAGAAGTCGTTCATTTATAAATTACACAAATCACAATGTGATTTCTAATGCACAAGGGCTGTGATGGGGGTTCAAACTTATGTCGGAGGATCCCAGATGTGCCTTAACACTGTGCCACAACATGGTAAAAGAATCTCAACTGGGAGGTCTACCGATATCATGGATCCTGCAGTTGGATGTAGGTTTGAACCCTCGTAATGACCCTTGGGGATTTAATCTGTTTGTAGCTTAAAAGGCTATGTTCATAAATTAAAGAATTGAATGATGGTAACTGTACTGCAACTTGGTTTATTTATTTGAAGCTTAAATAGATATTGTCTTCCAGAATATTGATGGGAAAGTCGAGAACTTCAGGCCTGAGTTTGAAGGTGTTAATTGCTTGACATTCTGAATTAGGTGAGTGGTAGTAAACATTATTGTAAATAGTATAATAACTTAAACAATCGATCATTATGGCTGAAGATAATCTCTAAATGATGCTTACATGTAGAAAAAGTAAATTGCTGAAAGATATTACTGACTTTAATGTACTTATTAAACTTAGTTTGACTAACCATGTTTTTGCTTGATTAGCATTAAAGTGAGAATTCTAACAATCTTAATTTTAAGATTAAAGGAACCTGCATATGTAAAATCTTATTTAACAAGCTAATTTGGGTTAATGTTTCAGGTGGTATGGAAGATTACAATGTCATCAAAGCATTGACTGGCTTCAGTGTGGCTGTTCTACTCTTCAAATCTACAAAAGTTGGTATGTGGAATTAAATGTTTTAGCTATGTCAACTAATTAATTTACTTTCTTTCATCTAGTCCATTTATAGATGTGTACCAAAGTCCTACTGTTACCACCGGCAGGGATTGATGCAGTTTGTACTGATCCTACCCCATTTCATAGAAGGGGACCAGGCAGTCCTGCAGATTTCCCTGGCTTGGCTTTTTCAGAGCCCTGCTCTACTACCCATCCAATAGATGGACTAGAATTGCATAGGTGTAGGGACCCTTAACAATGTGCAAACATTGTTAATAACTACAGGGCTTGTTCACTGAAAGAGTGGATACATCCAGAGGTTTAGTGCCTGGAACATGATGTACATAGGCTTCACAAGAAGCCTATGTACATCATGTTGAGGGCACTAAACCAAAAGATGTGTTCCACTCTTTCAGCCAACAAGTCCTGCCTCAAAATGCAAATAAGGGGTAGGCCTTGCTGAGCCAATCTTAAAAGATTGGGACTTAGGGGTTTTGGTAGTAATTTGTATGTGTTAGTGTTAATAAAATGAGTGTCCCTGTTTGATATACTTTATTTTTCTTTTACAGGTGGATGTTGTCCTTGGTACTCTGGAGTTTTCCCTGGCCTTGATGATCTTTTGGAGTCTTCAGTGGATTGCATCTAGGAGGAGCAGCTTCCCACAACCTGAAATGGACAATAGTCAATATTAGATGTTACACTGTATACTATGTAATAAATATTCTAATGAAACTACTTTATACTGTACTTTATCCTGAAATTAGCAAAGATTCTATCATGCTGGAAATTACTGATTATTCCTGATGCAAAGTCAACATCTAAAGAACTTCTGAAATTTATAAATAACTTACTAAAGTGAAAACTAATTGACATCACTAAACTTCAGAGTTTTCTGCATGCAATATGCTAAACTGTATTAAGCTGAAAAACACTTAAGCAGTTAAATCTAAACTAACATTGCAAATTAGTAAAGTAACTTAAATGTAAATTTAACTAAAATTAAACTTATTTGTATAGACTACATTTAAGGCTAAGCAACATGAAAAATTGAAAGATTAGTGGAAGTGTTGTAAAAAATACATTGACTTAAATGTCAAACTAAAACTTCTATACAACATTGTTTTTCACCAGTGCCTTAAATGCCAGACCTGGAACACCTTGGTTCCAGTAATCTGAAGTTAATTATAATGGGCTAGATATTAAAACTTGATAGGAAAGTATGAAACTACCTATTGTCAGATAAGTAAAATCCAACTCTTAAAGTTCTACTAGTATAAGAAACAATATTAGACACGACCTGTCTGAACTGTCCTACCAAATATTCTGAATGAACACTACATTATTCACACCAGACATCCCATAACCACAAATGTTTCAAGCTGATGAAGAGAACTAATTAAGGATAGTGTGTTATATATACACTACCTGTACCAAGTACCATAAACTGGAAGTCTTACAAACTAAAATGTATAAATCCCACATAACTGGAATTTAATCTAAACTTAAATGAACTGCCAGCCAAAATTACTAAAGTTAAAAAATGTTCAGAATAAGTTTATCTAGATTTCAAATATCACTCAATTTTTCGAAAGAGCCAAGCACAAAACTGTCAGATTAGTTTCACCTCACATCTGCAAGGTGACAATCATTCATAATTTCACATTCAATGATCTTATAATATCAACACATTGGTTTGTTAAAAACAAACCAGGTCACCTTTTTTTGGAAATGGTAACCAGCTATTCAAATAAGACTTCTGGTACACATTTGCTTGCTAAAGCTTTTGATAAGGTACCATATGAGAGACTAGGAAGGAAAAACAGGCACACAGAATCAATGGTAACAGTCAAGATATTAAAGCGTCCTAAACAGAAATGACTGGAAAATTTTGCGGGATTCATACCACAAGGGTCTAAACCTTATAAATCGACGACATCAAACACCAAGATTTATAGAGTAAAAAAAAAAACCAATGATATCAAGCCCTTACAAAGATCTACATGAACTCTAAAAATGGTTACAAGACTGACAAATTCTTCTTAATATAGAAAACATTGTTCTGGCTCACATGCAAGGTTTTACAATCCATATCACAACTACCACATTAACATTACAACGAAATAGAACGATGAAATAAGGACCTAGTATGAATCTGTCATTCACCAACAGTTGATGCAGTGAAATGTAAGGTAATTATAAAAGAGGATAAGGTAATTATAAAATTTAGCACCCTCAGAGGGCGCTAAATATCACCAAGAATGCCAATACGAGAACAGAACGCATAAGGCGAACGATATCAAAACTCCGATTCACCAAGAATTCTATCGAGGGACAAGTGACCGCGAGGGGCAGTCCAAAAGCAAGACACACACACATCCTGAAAGTCAGGACATTCAACAAGGATATGCACAACTGTAAGAGGGACAACACAATTTGGACAATAAGGAGCAGGGTGGCACTCCATTAAGTGACCGTGAGTTCAGCGAGTATGGCCAATCCACAACCTTGCTAGAGCAGTTTCCCACCACCGGTTACGGTGGCAGGAGGAACGACAGAGGGACACACTACATTTGAGAGTACGCAGCTTGTTACCAACAACCCTGCCAAGGGGCAAGGATGGAGGAATGAATAACTGGATAAAAGTTGGAGTAAGGAATACTTTTATGGGAGATGGGACAAGAACGGATAGCTTCCCAAGTGGCACCATCCGCACGCTCATTTAAAGAAACACCAATATGGCTGGGAACCCAGCAAAACTCTACCGATTTAAATTTACTAAAATTAAGAAACAGCCAATGTTGAATCTCGATGACCACCGGATGGACAGGATTAAAGGACCCTACAGCCATGAGCGCACTACAAGAGTCAACTACAATCACAAAGGAGGATTGACAATAAGAAAGCAAGAGACGGAGAGCATAGAGAATAGCATAAAGTTCTGCTGTAAAGACGCTAGCCTCCGAAGGGAGGCGACACATATAAGTGCGGTCAGGAAAAAAACAGAGTAGCCCACACCGTCCGCAGACTTAGACCCATTGGTGAAGATGGAAACAGAGTGGGAGTGCGAAGAAAAGTGCTCAAGGAGCACTTCAAGGAGCACTCAAGGAGCACTCAACAGTCTCCGTGGTGTAGTGGTAAGACACTCGCCTGGTGTTCCGCGAGCGCTATGTCATGGATTCGTATCCTGGCCGGGGAGGATTTACTGGGCGCAATTCCTTAACTGTAGCCTCTGTTTAACGCAACAGTAAAATGTGTACTTGGATGAAAAAACGATTCTTCGCGGCAGGGAATCGTATTCCAGGGACCTGCCCGAAACGCTACGCGTACTAGTGGCTGTACAAGAATGTAACAACTCTTGTATATATCTCAAAAAAAAAAAAGGGAAAAGGCGTTTCAGAACGTTAGGAGGGGTAAAAGCTTTAGTGATGCGGGTCAAGGACGTACAAAACTATGGAAGAGGGAGTCTCCACGGAGGCAAGGAAACAACAATACAAGGAGAAACATTACAAATACGAACTGAAAGAGAATCCTGTAAGCGAAATAACTGCACAGAAAGAGGGAGGCGATGAAGATGAACAGGAACCACAGGAGGGGTCAAAGTTAAAGCACGACAGAGGCGAGAGGAAGGATGTTGTAAGGACTGCGCAAGATAGCGAAGATAGCGATCACAGCGGTCCTGGAGAGAGAGAAAGCCAGTGTCAACATACAAACTGAGGGTGGGAGTCGAACGAAAGGCACCAGCGCTGAGCTGCAACCCAGTATGGTGCAAAGCATCAAGATACGAAGAGTAGAAGGATGGCAAAGAGTAGAAGGAGAAGTAGAAGAGTATGCAGGGCAACCATAATCGAGTTTAGACAGGACGAGAGAGGAGTGCAAATAGAGGACCATGCGCCTATCCACTCCCCAAGAAGTATGGGACAAAACCTTAAGTAGGTTAAAGGCCTTGGAGCATTCAACTCGGAGGTAAGAGATATGAGCCGACCAAGACAAACGAGTGTCAAAGATTAACCCCAAAAGCTTAGCGGAATCCCTGTACACAAGGGGATGACCATAAAGCGACAAGGAGGGACGAAGAACGACATGCTTCCGAGTAAAAGTCATAACACAAGTCTTAGAAGCAGAGAACTTGAAGCCATGATCGGTGGCACAAGACGACACGGCATCAATTGCAAGTTGAAGCCGCCGTTGAAGGAGACGCAAATCATCACCCTGACAACAAAGGGTAAGATCGTCAACATAGAGAGTGAAGAAGATGCCAGAAGGAAGACAGGAAAGAAGACTGTTGAGGGCAACTAGAAAAAGAGTTGTGCTCAGAACACTACCCTGGGGTACACCCTCATATTGCCTAAAAGAGGCAGAGAGAGCGGTACCAAGCCCCACATGAAAGGAACGACGAGAGAGGAAACTCTGGAGGAAGAGAGGGAGGTTCCCACGAAGACCAAAAGAATGAAGTTGGGACAGAATATGATACCGCCAGGTAGTGTCGTAAGTCTTTTCCAGGTCAAAAAGGACGGCAACAACGGAGGTCTTCGCAGCAAAAGCAGTACGAATATAGACCTCAAAGTTTACCAGGATATCCATTGTGCTGCGGCACTTGCGAAAACCAAATTGAGAAGGGGAGAGGTGGTGATAGTGTTCTAAGAACCACATCAAACGAACGTTAACCTATACGTTCAAAGAGCTTGGAGACACAACTCGTGAGGGCAATAGGGCGGAAGTCCTTAGGGGATGACCTGAGAGACCGTGGTTTCTGAACAGGGAGGACAACAGCATCGAGCCAGTCCTCAGAGACTGACGACGACTCCCAGACCCGATTGTACAAACTCAGTAAATACCGAGACGTGCACGGAGGGAGATGGCGAAGCATTTCATAATGAATAATGAATGCCATCGGAGCCCGCCGTTGTAGAACCGCAGAGAGCTAGGGCAGATTGACGCTCAGAGAGAGAGAGAAGGGATCATTATAAGGAAGGCAAAGATGAGCACAGAAATCTAAAGGACGAGATTCAAGAAAAGGCTTACGAAGAAGGAAGGATTGGGGAAGATGAGAACCAGAACTAACAGATGAAAAGTGGGAACCCAGTTCGGTCGCGACCTGCAACGGGTCCGCCACAAGAGCACCACGGATGCGAAGGACCAGCAAGACATCGGGAACGAACTTACCCGCTATCTTGTGGATACGCTTCCAGACCAGTGGTAGAGGAGTTTCGGACGTAATGGTGGAGACATAAGACATCCAGCATGCACATTTAGCCGCACGGATGGTCCTATGGGCCACCGCACTCGCCTTCCAAAACAAAAGAAAAGACTCAACCGTTTGCCGGCGGCAATGTCTCTTCCAGGCTGCACGCTTACAGCGGACAGTCTGAGCACAGTCCACATTCGACCAGGGAACGCACTTTCGTGTTCCCCGAGAGGAAGAGCGAGGAATAGAGCGGAGGGCAGCGTCAAAGGAATGGTAGAAGGAGAAAAGGGAGAGGAGGGCGCGAGGGAGAGGCAGAACGGAAACGTCGGAAATAGTAGCACAGAGAGTAAAGAGGCGCCAGTCAGCCTCGGCAAACCGCAACCTAGGGAAGGAGAGAGGAGGGCGAAAAGAGAAAAAGGTAACAAGGATAGGAAAATGGTCACTGCCATGGAGGTCATCAAGGACCTGTCACCCGAAATCTAAGGAAATGGATGACGAGCACAGAGAAAGATCGAGACAAGAAATGGAACGAGAGTCCAAATGTCCTATTGAGTCCAAATGTCCTATTGAGTCCAAATGGAAAAGTCCGAGAGTCCAAATGAGTGGGCTCACGAGAATTCAAAAGGGACAGGGAAGAAGAGAGGATGAAAGGTTCAAGGAGGCGACCCCGGGTGTTTGTCAGCACATTACCCCAAAGTGCATGACGACAATTCAAATCCTCCAGCAGGAGCACAGGCTCCGGCAAGGAGTCCAGGAGGTGTTTAAAATTGGGAAGAGAAAGTGGGACAGCAGGGGGGAGATAAATGGAACAAACCGTGTACCATTTATGCACAAAGACACAGGCAGCAGAACAGTGGAGAGGCGAGGAAAAAAGTAAGGGGACAAAGGGAACATCTGAGCAAATCAAGAGAGCAGAAGAGTTATGGGCCCCAGCAACAGCTGGGGAGGTGGGGAAGGGGAACCACGGACGAGCACCAACCATCGAGCTCCTGGAGACAGACACAGAGGTGCAAAAACTGTGAAATTAGAAGTTGGAGGTCAAGGAAATTGGCATAATATCCACGAACGTTCCAGTGAAGAATAGACATCGACAAAAAGAGAAAGGATAGCAACAGAGAGCAAAAAAGAAACAAAGGTGAAAAAGGAACACAGTACGTTAAAGAAGCACAGGATCAGGGTCAGTGAAGTCAAGGTTAGGGGGCATGGGATAAACTGAGTAAAGAAGGAGGGAAAGGAGTAGGAGGGCAGACCAGAGGTGGACAAGTAGGGTCTGGAGGAGGAGAAGGAAGAGGAAGAGGAGGAGGAGGAGGGGCAGAAAGAGGGGGAGCGCACCTCAGCAAGGGCAGAAACTGAGACGGAACCGGGGACTAAAGAAACCTCCACAGTAGGAACAGGGGGCTAAACCACCAAAGCGGGAGGGGAAGGAACGATAAAATCAGATATAGGGGGCGAAGAAGAAAGCGAAGCCTTCTTACCTACCGGGGAGGAGGAAAGAGAGGAGCCAGGTTTCCGCTTCTGACTCAAAGAGACAGGCGTTCCAGCAGCAATGTACTGGGCAACAGACTCCAGCGTCTCGATAGGAGGAGAAGAGCGACAGCGAACAACATGACCACCAGGAGAGCGATGGACATCGGCCCACACAGTCAGGCAGCGAGGAGAGCCAAGAGACAGGAGAATGAAGGGAAGGAGGACCAGAGGGAGAGGAGAAAGAAGACACAGGAGATATGACAGACTGGGTAGAAAGAAGGGAAACCCTAAACAGAGAACCAGGAGGGGGGACCCTATGGGACAGAACGGAAGGAAACAGGGGAGGAGGTGGTGGACATGTCCGGGTCTAAGGCTTGGAAACGGTTGTGAGACTGAGGAAGGTGGGAAGCACGAGGAGAGGAAGAGCGCACCATGCGAGCATAGGAGATGCCAGCGAAAGAGGGGAGACGATGAACTTGGCGCCGAGCCTCAGGAAAAGACAAATGGTCCCAGTGCTTCAAGTTGAGGACGGCCGCCTCAAGTTTGTAACGTATACACGTGTGGGAGAAGGTAAGGTGGGCCTCACCGCAATTGAGGCAGCGGGCCTGGGGAGAAGTGCACACCAACTTAGAGTGACCCTCGCCCCCACACATGGGACACAGGGAGACAGGACTAGAGCATTTGAGGGCACCATGCCCAAACCTCCAGCACTTATTGCAGAGCCGAGGAGATGGAATATACTCCTGAATGGAGCATCTGGCACCGTCAAGAATGACAGAGGGTGGAAGGGTCCTACCAACAAAGGTAATCTTCACAACCCGAAGGGGCAGACGGCGATGACCAGGTGGGGGACGAGTAAACGTATCCACCTGGAGGACAGAATGACCCTGGGTCTCGAGGATATGCTTGATATCCCCGTGGCAGTCTTTTAGATTCCTAACACCAGTTGCAACATGGTGCAGGAGGAGAACAGTGCCAACACTGGCATTTAACCGAGCTTTCTTGGAAACCCGAACAGAGGTCTCGCCAAAGCAGGATAAGGCGGCCAAGCGGGTGGCTGCATCCTGAGAAGGAGCAGCAACGACACGGGTACCAAGGCGGGTGGGGTTGAAGGTAACAGAGGCATCTACTGAATCTACAAGATGCCTATGAAGGGAAAAATCGTCAGAAGGAGTCAAATGTAAAGGATGGAGGTCAAAGTACTTAGTCCACGTAGCAGGACCAAACAAAGCATGGTACGAATTAGTATGGGAAGGGAGCATACGAGAGCTGCCATGGCGGGGACGGTGATGAGAACCTTTAGAGAGAGACGGGTCATAAGGTGCAGTAGTCACAATAATCTAGCCGTGCAAGAGGACGAGGCGGTCACCACAGCAGGCTTGGGGCTCGACCCAACCACAGAGGAGGGAGGGGAGCAGGGAGGAAGAGTTCGGTCTGGGTCTAAACCCGGCCCTGTAGTGGGGGCTACAGATCCCGGTCTTCCAGGATCGTCCGACTCAGGGGCCTTGTCGCCCACCCCATGAGCCTGGGTAAGAGAAGTCGTGTCGTCATCCATGCAGCAAACAATTTCAAAAGTTTGGGACCTAGAACCAAGGGATACCACCTACCAGGGCAACCTGGGAGGCCGAGCGCGGGCCAGTGCAGGAAGGATGCATCGTCCCCAACGGTGCTTCCCCTTTTCAACAGGGAAGTCCTACTACATCGTTCATCCTCCCACACTGGTGCTAAGACCCCAGTCCCCCTATTGCCCCAGCCTGGACACCCAACCATCCACTCAGGATGGTTGGGTGTCCCCAGGGCGGACACTCAGGGCAGCCCCACACAGGCGACCCCTCCAGTGGGTGGTCAGATGGCTCACAAGGCCCCTACGTGGGTCCCTTCTGCACGTACACCACCCAAAGAGGGGGCAGGAGAGGGGGCAAAGGCAACCCACACCTGTCCCAGGGAGGTGTAGTGAGCCCCTCACCACAGCAAGGAGGCACCACGGAGGGGTGATGCAGTGAAAAAACAATACTAACAAAACCCCCTAGAACAAAAAATCAGCCGACCTTTTGACTTTAAGGAAAAGAAGGTAGTTATTCTAATGTATAAATCTCTGGTGTATAATAATACAGTGGTCTCATAGTAATCATTTAGATAAGTGTATCCAAGCTCGGTGAACCCCCCCCCCCCCCCCCCGTCCTCTTTACAAAAACATATCTACTTCCAAAAAAATTCAACACTGGCCAACAAAAATATTTCGAAAACTAAGTCGACTCTAAAACCAGGAACAACTGAGGGCCACGACAAACACTGCAACCCTTTTGTACCCCCAAGTCATCTATTAATGATCCAAGATAATTTGAGATACTTCCTACAGACAAGTCCAGTGACAGGGTGATCCAGTGAGTAAATTGAAGCACGATACAGGTGTCAAAGGACTTCAGTCGGCCCACTTGTCAGCACAGTGGATAACTAACAACATTATATTCCGCAGTTTTGTATGCCTCCCCGTGGCCATTTAAATAAATAAATTACAGGGTTGTGGCAATGTTTACAGCATAAGGTAAGGTATAGAGGAATCCTGGATTGCCTGGTAATGTCTAGTGCTTGTATGTGCTTTAGGCAACCAAACCAAATAACAACATTTCTGGTGTTAGACTATTTAATCCGACTTACTCATTCGGTATAACCTTTTAAACCCAAATAGTAATTCACTTAAAAGGTAAATTTATTTGGAGATTCTGCTAAACAGATTCCAAATTACAGAGCTATGAAAGTACTATGAGGCAAGTTTAACTGGTTCAGTGTTTGCCTATCCACACCCCCATGAGGTATGTGACAACACTGAATAAAGAAAGGGTCTTTGAGCATTCAGAGTGCACAAACTTAACATGACATGACCAATATAGCCAGGTGTTAAAGATCATTCTAAGCAGTTCTGCATAATCCATATAGTATCAAGTAAAATAATTGCGCAATGGTGCCTAGTGGATAATGTTTCCGATTAAAATGCATTGCACAACTGTTGGTATTAGAGATTTTAAAGCTGTGAGTGGTAGCCCTAGATATTGCACTATTAATTATAAGATGAATAAGGTAAAATCAATAGCATAGCAGCAAATGATGAGGACTTTTCTACACCTGACAAGCACACAGGTCTAACACCAGCCATCACTAAGCGTGGACGTCCCAAGCATGTACACCCCATAACTTCACATCACCTTTGCCACCTCACGCGAGCCAGCAACAGGATGAGGATGCCACACTCCCAAACCACCTTCATGCGTTGCTATTTTGAGGCTTTAACAACTAAACAACTGAACTAAGGAAAATGCAGACCAAGCCATGAGACTGACAATGAAGAAAAACTAATACACACAACTGTCACCAAACTTCCACATACTACCCTCACCCTCACTCCTGCCCTCCCTCCAGTAGGGAGGTTTACACCGTAGAGGAGTCCCCACCACCTGGACTACCGGTACACCGGTACACCGGGTGAACCGGAAGTCCAGGTGGAGGGGATCCTCTACGGTGTAAGATTTTTTTGGGGATGTGTTCGGCGTAAGGTTTTTTTTGGACGTGTTCCAGTGAATGAGAAATTTCTGTATTAAAGCATACCTCCCGAGTGTGTGTGTGAGGCGTGGTTAAGTATTGTAGAAGTGTATATAGTTGTAAGAGTTCATAAGGGATAAAATGGGTTGAAGTGAGAGTAGATAAATGATGTGTTTTTGAAAGGAGAGGGTGTAATTGGTAGAGGGAGGTATGGGAGGAGCATATCATGGATGTAAGGTATGTGGTGGCTCCTCCTCCTGAGTGAATGGGGTAGTACAAGATTTAAGCTCCGCCCTTTGATATTTTGTCAGAGAGAGTTTGGCGTTTGGGAGAGGTAGGAGCTTTTTAGGATGAGTGTGATAAACCTGATTTATGTGTGATTATATTACGAAAATATGCAAAAATGAAAACTGGTTTGATTTCAATCAAACTTTTTTGACTAGTTGTATATGAAACTGGGTTCCACTGGCCTAAGTCTCAGCATTGTAGCATAAATAGGAAGGGAGATAAAATATTTAATATGTCAAAAATATTCTAAATGGTAAAAAATTAACATCAAACACAAGTGTCAGCTGAAATCATGTCTATGACTCTAAGCTATCACAATAGCATATAATAAAGTATTTTAATATTTACTTTTATGCCCAAAAAAATCCACACCCCCCCAAAAAAAATATATATTTTTTTTCATATTTTTTATCAGCCGATTTCCATGAAATTTATACACCTTACAAAACGTATGCCTATCTGTAAAGATGCAAATTTTGGAGGAAATTGGTTGAAGTTAACTTCAACCAATTGGTGCCAGAGTGTTTGATCTTATTTATTTTACAAGTAACAAAATTACAGCTCCTCTTTCATTTTTTTAAAATTTACATGAAATTTACACTTTATATGTTGAGTTGACGTCTCTACAACATTTATAAAACACTTTATTCCTAAGCTCATTTATTGATTTTATAAATATTTGCAAACATTAAATATTGGCATGTATTTTTGGGGAACTTTGACTACTTGTATTAGTAAAACTAAACATATTTTGGATAATCCTTTTTAGAAAAATTCTTTATTATATGCTAATATGATATATGAGTATCATAGAAATGATGTCATTTGAAACTTGTGGTTGTATTTAATTATTGAAAATGTGTAAAATTAATTGGAAAAACAACTACAAAAACATCCTTCCTTTTCTATTTAGTGTGCGATACTGAAATGTAGAAAAGTTACAGCCTTTCTTTTATACTACTGGTAAAAAAAAGTTTGGTTGACATTAAACAACATTTCCAAATCGCGTAATAAGCACCTTTATCCTTCTGTAAAGGTTTATCACACTCATCCTAAAAAGCTCCTACCTCTCCCAAACGCCAAACTCTCTCTGACAAAATATCAAAGGGCGGAGCTTAAATCTTGTACTACCCCATTCACTCAGGAGGAGGAGCCACCACATACCTTACATCCATGATATGCTCCTCCCATACCTCCCTCTACCAATTACACCCTCTCCTTTCAAAAACACATCATTTATCTACTCTCACTTCAACCCATTTTATCCCTTATGAACTCTTACAACTATATACACTTCTACAATACTTAACCACGCCTCACACACACACTCGGGAGGTATGCTTTAATACAGAAATTCCTCATACACCGAATACATCCCCAAAAAAACCTTACACCGTAGAAGGTTCCTGTACTGGTAGTGCAGGTGGAGGGGACCCTCTACGGTGTAAACCTCCCTACTACTCCCTCCTTCCCCCCTCCATCCTCCTCCCTCCTACCACCTCACCCCTGCCCTCCCTCCTATTCCCTCACTCCTTCCCCCATCCCTCCTATTACCTCCGTCCTCCTCACTCCTCCTTCACTCCATCCCCCCTACCTCCTACCCCCTTTCATGATAAAATCCCTCGTGATGGAAACAGTTGAATAAGCCTGTTCACACACACTGGCCTGTTTAGCGAGGACAGTAGGAATGAGGAAGCGAAGTGATGACGGAAGGAGGTATAATGAAGCGAGGTGCTGAAGGATAAGGAAGAAGTAACATTATTAGCCAAGATGGAAGTGGAAGTCAACAGCGAGGCTGATGACAATGACAGCGAGGCAGGAAGTTCAAACCCAAGCTGAGAACCAAGAAACAACACCGGATTCCGACAAATACAAGAATGAAAATACAAAGAGTGTAGAATACCAACCCACTGAGGCAGAGGAGGGGGGGGAATCATAAGAGAGGTATAAAGGTATATTACAGGCAAATTGGCAAGACTTTCAACCTCTGAATAAGGCAGTATAACCAATCAGTGTCCGATTATAAAATCCAGCACAGCTTCCATTGCCCTTGCTGTCATCTTAAGCTTCTTTACTGTGCACTTTTACTTCACTTTATGCTTTTATGCTATATTTTGCTGTAGGCTGTTTGGAAATCCAAATAGACTACTACTATGGGAGGACTTATTTATTTAACATTTTTGTTTTATGTAATTAAAATCTTATTTCTTCTAGCAGAGCAGGAAGCAGCAAACAAAACTACTGTCCTTCAGTAGTTTAGCATTCAGCATAGTTTTCTAATCAGTATTCACCATCAGCTTATGCTGACATGCTATTAAAACCGCATGCAAGCACTGCTAGCATACCATACCTGCACCATACATCTTGCTAGCAACAACATTAATATAGACTTTCATTTTGAAACTGCCTATAGTGACGTACAAATTACCAAGCCGCACACACGCATGCAAGGCGGCATTAGCAACATAGATTAACAAAAAAGTTGCCACTTTCTTTGATGCGAACTACAGTTGTCAAGCATTCGAAAGCCTAGCTTGCAAAATACTAGGAATAACTTCATATCAATTACAGGCATTACACACAGAAATCACAATAGCATGATGCTATTGATCATAATCAATGCCGTGATTGCGTGATTGATCATGATATTGATCATCATGATACAGCCAATACAGCTGAAGCTACATGTGTCAACATGGCGCTCATCCTAAAACTCCTAATACTTCAACTGGAAACTATATGAACAAAATACAAATAAATTCAATAGGTAGCATCATTTTATAAGTCAATACTGATTATACATTTGTACATAATCTTCTTACGTAAGATCTTAACTGTAATAATAATCCTTTTATTTATTTTGTCCTAACTGCATATGCAGA